>NC_143585.1:78732868-79012543 GCF_048544385.1 Mastigoproctus giganteus | reverse complement strand
TATTTATCCCTATTTTATGTTACACTTTTTTGGGAGATAACAGCAAAAAGGGAGGGAGAACACATAAGCCAATGGCTTTTTTAGGGGGTATTCCCTTAAAAAATGACCAACTGCTTCCTTTAACATTTGTACATTATTTCCATGTTGGTGTTTTTAAAATCCAGGAGTTGAGTGGAAGGTAATTTGAATCAGACATCCCTCCCTGGTGATGTGTTCGATTAGTAGTTTCTTGAATTGATTTAGTGAAGTGGCATTTTTGATTTTTGCAGGAAGTTTGTTCCAGGTTTTAGCACCTCTGTATTTTATACTTTTCTGACCTATGGCTTTTCTGAAAAGCGGAATCTTCAGGTTGGCTTCATTTCTTAGATTGTATGATAGTTCTTCTTCGTCTGTGGTTATGAAAAAGGTTCTGAAGAGAGGAGGAAAGTCTGCTGTCTTCATAGCATTGTAAACAAGGATCGCCTCGGCTTTCTGCAATAGCTGGTAGATGCTTAGGAGCTCACTTCCTTGTATCTCGAACTAACCGATGCGTTCCAGGGAAGGCACAAAATTGAATGAACGCATCGATTGAGTATATACTTATTAATCCCAAAAGTATATGGACAGCAAACGAAAGTAGGCAGTATTTCATAACTGTAATGGTGGAAGTCAATTTATGACTTAATTTCAGCACGAAATCAACTTAGCAATACAAAGAGAAAATTTTGGTAAAAATATCCTGCGATAGAGTGCTTTATCATGGGAGAAGACATACAAGTTCGCATTTGTACTTGGGTTTGCTGATTATGAATCCCAGATATGTCCCAAAATATGTTAAGTTATGCCTCTGGATTACTACAACAGATTTGCAACATTATTCTTTTCGAACGGTACGGTGGAGTCAGTTAACTACTTGTCACTCGTTTGGAAAGGTCGGAATTCAAATTTCATTAGACACTGGAAAAAATTGTAAAGGTCTTTTCAATCGGGACCGTAGTCATCCAATCTCAGGCGAAGGGAGTAGGGTTGTCTTGAGTTGTTTCAGGTTTTTCAGTCAACACGACGTACACGTGACATACAGGATAAGTCATATGAACTGGCGCGCTGTGAACCAAAGTAGATTACGTGCCAAAAAATCCCAAAAGTAATTAGCCAATTTTAAATTACTATTCAATAAACAGTTTAGCAAAATGTTTTAATATTTTAACTCTTTTGCTGACATGTCTTTTGTTTATTTTCATTCAGGAATAAATTTTCTATCGGAATAAAGATATTCACTATCTATACTTCATCAATCAAACATGGTATCATTAGTTTTTGCAAACAATTTCTTTTCAAGATGTTGTTCATGAAAACGACTTCTTGAATTTAGTACGATCTACCTCATTTTGTTTCAGCGATATGAATCACTGAATCCACAGTAGTGGAGATGGAGAATTGCCTATGTTCAACGCAGAATTGTACAGCCACGTGTTTTGGCGATAGAGAAAGTAGGATATTTTTTGGCAGATGCAGAGAAATTCCACTTTGCATTCTTTGAATAATGCTAATATCGATTGGTTTCGTTCTGAGATGAATATAAGAAACATCGGGACTTCAATGGATGAATTCTTTTCTGAACAGTATTTTCTTTATATTCCGTTTTATTTTCTGTTTGTGTATTGGTTTCGAGTTATTCTGTATCTATTTTGTGTTTATGCAATAATAATTGTTGTTTAACAGCCTTATTATTTTTTCTTTAAAGTGCAAGCAATTATTTTCAAAAACCTTAGTATAACATTGAGCTACAGTCCATTGCTTTAAAACGTTGAGACATTTTAAGGTAACAAAGAGGCCTTTTTTAGCTAAAATATTTTTGCATTCACCAAAAATGTTCCTCCTATAAAGGGATGCGAGAGTATTTTGGATGATATGCCACTTATAAAAGTTACTTTAACCCTTTATAATACAGTGTGTTTTGAAATGTCATTCCCTTTTCATCCACTAGTTAAAATCTATCAAATCATGCCTTCAATCAAACTCTGAGTCGGAATTAACTGATTTTAAACGTGGAATTTCCTTTAATAAATAAATATATAAGCTACTGTTATTAACTATAAAACCATACTAAATCGATAAATAATACACTTTACTAAATTTTCCAAATAATATAGAATGTGCAGTACCACAACGATATATATTGTACTATCCAAAGTATGGGGAGCATTCATATAAGTTATGGAAAAAATCTGTTTTACGTAAATATATTGAAGGCTCACCTTTGGTCTCCAATACATCAGATAGCCTGTATTCAGGCGTAAACTTGCCACTACCTGTTGACAAAGTTTAATTGAAATATCGTCCTCTTTAATTCATCATGCAGGTGCTCAAGTGCTCAATGGGGCTAACAGCGAAGCTGTGAGGCGGATATTCTATAGTAGCAAGTTTTTCCCCTTCATACCTCCTTCAAGTTGTTCTCTTCGTTGAGCTTTAGGAGAGGGCGCATCGTTCTGCTGAAACATATATGGCCCTTCACTGTTCTATTCCGTCTGAGTAGCATTGTCTGGAATATCATGGTAGAACAATCCATTCATCTATAGTTTGTCCCGCCATACCATGAAATCCTCACGCCTTTACACTTCTACAAAGTCTCAACTACACTTCACAGTTGGGACTCTTTAGTCCATATGAAAGCGTGTTGCATCACGCGAGAGAAAGCATTTCTACTCCTACAATGTCTAATTTCCTACTCCTACAATGTGAAGGCACCACTGTAACCGTGCAGAGCATCGATGCTTTTGATCATGAGTTTGGGAGCAGTTCCTCGTCTATAAAGACCAATGTAATACTCTCCTGTACGCTAGACCTCTTGAGGGCTTTTGCTAAGCTTTAGTACTGACTTTGTTTGGCAACACGTTAAGAAATGTTTATTGCAATAGTGATAATACTAATAGATACAAGGCATTTCAATATTGCCCTTCATGGCCACCAAGCTAAGGGTTAGCAGTGATAATACAGTATGCGAGAGAAAAAGTTAAAATAAATAAATAATAATAACAACAGAGAACATTCAATAAAGCAAACATGAGGAAATACTTAAATGGAAGCATAAAATGAAGTACAGTTCAAAGTACAGTAAAATTACAAAATATAGTAATACAAAACAGGTAAGGATACATATTCTGATAAATAATTTCTGTCCGTAGAGAGAGGAGTCAAACTAGATGAAAATGACAGAAGTACAAAGTTTGCCATTAAACATCGTCATACTGAATAAGGTAGTAAGCCTCCTTCGTGGCAGATAGTATTGTTGGCTTGAACTTGCATTAAGATGACCTTCGAGGAGAAGGATTAGGGACAGAGATATACAACTCAAGGATGCAGCGTCTGTACTTCCTGACATACGCAAACTTATTAAGGTCAGAATCCAATGACTGGGCACATGAGAGCATCTGAAAGGGCAGAAACCTACTGACAAGTGAAGGCGGCTGATCGCAGATGTGAGCAGAGTTGGAGTGTCACTCTGAGAGAAACTGAGGGACTCTCCAAGAGCACAAATCCCCGAATGGTGGTTGTGCAGGAATCTGGACAACGATCATTTTAACAGTCGTGATAAGACGTTTCACCTTAATCAGCGTGGAGAATCTTTGAATTGTTGCAAGCTGGCCATTGCAGTTTTCCTTGACTTTTTAACACGCCATTTTTAACACGCCATTTTAAAAGCTAAAATTCAACAACAAAAAGTGGCAAAATTGCGCTAGGGGCAGCAGATGCCCATACTTCTACAGCATATAAAAGCGGAGCGAATACCATGGTTTTTATATAGTTTCTGGTAGTTGTGACATCATCAATATACTGCAAATGCTTTTTGGTAATCCATCGGAGTCGAGCTGCCTGGATGAGCAGTTTGCCCATGTGAGTACTGAAGCAAAGCTTAACGTCAGACACAACCACAAGATCAGTATGCTTATTGACAATGGGGATAGAAGCATTACACAGTGTTGGTCGAATTCAGGAAGGCGTGTTCTGTAAAGAGAACATCATAAATTTAGACTTTTCTGGGTTTATTTTTAGCTACTGCTAAAAATAAACCCAGAAAAGTCTAAATTGCGAGATTTAAAATAAATCTAAATAGAAAGTCTAAATAGTTCTAATTCCAGGAGATGATGGCAAGGTTTTTCTCCTGGAGAATTAGATTTTAGAACAGACAACTCAGCCAGAGAACACACGCAATTTATGGACGTATAATACGCATGGGCGGAGGAGGTTGTTCTCTGCTAACCCTAATATGATTTTTTTAACCAGATTTCTAGAATCTCTTCCTGTTGGAAGAGATTCCGGAAATCTGGTGGAACGAAATTATGATGACTTACTTCCTGTTCTATCTTTTGTTATCTCCTCATTGGTCTGCTTTATTTCCGATGTGGAAATCCTTGCTTGGTAAAGATGTAAAAGTCCTTCGGGTTGTTTGGTGTGGGGGAGTTCTAATTCTATCCTCTTCTGTGGTTTTGTGAGCTCCTTTTAATTATCTGATTCTTGAAAATGCTTATCGACTCATTTTTTAAGTTGATGAGTCCACGATTTCTGTGGAGGTAGAATAGTCCAGAAACTGTCGGAAACTGACCACTGCAGCAAGATCTAGAAACTCAGGACTCCAGTACTTCTCAGTCATTTCACGTGATTAGATTTTGGTCTATCAATATAATTGATAGACCAAAATCTAATCACATGAAAATTAAATATGAAATATCTTGCGAACCAAGAATGCCAGAGAAAAAAAAAGAAAAGAAAAAAAAAAACGAGCTGCAAAATCGAAATCAAATAAAAATACACTAAGTGCGCCATATTTCTGTTGAAAAAAAATTTCATTGTTGTTCAGTGTAATATTAATGCTGGCAGTAAATGGTCGTCCTAAAATATTTTATTTCAAAGAGAAAATTTACAAAGATAGAAAGGATTGAGTTAGAAAATAAACTACTTGAGTGGGAGAAGACAGATAGTGGTAATCAATGGACGCTGCTCTTCTTGGACTAATGTTCTTAGTGGAGTCCCCCAGGGTTCAGTGTTGGGTCCATTATTGTTTTCTTTATTTATTAATGATATTTATGAAGGTATATCAGGGTTAATGTCTAAGTTTGCAGACGATACAAAGGTTGTTAGGATTGATAATGACACTGACAGTACGATACTGTAAGAGGATCTAGAAAAGTTGAGCAGCTGAAGTTAGTGACAACTGAAGTTTAACATTGACAAATGTATGTAAAGTACTGCATATGGGAAGCAGTAACCCATGAGAAATGTACCAACTGGGTGGTGTTACACTTAGGGTAGTGGAGAATGAAAGAGACCTGGGGTAACTGTGCGCAGTCAGGTATGAAGTTTTCTGAGCACTGCAGACAGGCTGCCAGAACAGGTCATGGGGGTCTTGTCAATGATATACCGAAATTTTGCTAGCAAGGATAAGGAGGTGGTTATCCCCTTGTATAAGACAATGGTTAGGCCACACCTTGAGGGCTGCGTACAGAGCTGGAGGCCTCGTTTTAGGACGGATGTACAGTTGCTAGAACGAGTACAGAGAATGACAACAAGACTGGTGAGGGGAACAAAGGGGTGGTCTTGCGGAGATAGGCTAAGTTTTGCAAATTGCAGCGTCTGGAGACTAGGCACCTGCGAGGCGATCTGATTGGGGTGTATGGGTTGAGAACGCTGAATTCTGATGGGATTTTTCCTCTTGCTCAGATTTCGAATCTGAGGGGGCGGCATAAATTCCAATTGAGGAAAGACAGTTATAGAATAGATGTGCGCAAATTTGTCTTTAGCCAGCAGGTAGTTGTTTGCTGCAACAAACTTCCATCTGTCGTTGTGGAAGTTGGTAGCTTTAATAAATTCAAGGAGGGACTGGACAAACGTTAAAGGGAATGGATGTGGGAAATGTTATTTATTTATTTTTTTTTTTGGTTGCTGCTATATAAGCTTGCTTTCTTGCATCTCATGCCTCTACTTCTACTACTACTACTACTGCTACCACTACTTTAAATAAAAACCAGTGAGGCGTCAGGCATAACAACTAAAGTTAAAAGATTTCTGCAGTGTTGTCATTTATTATTATTTACTTGTAACTGTATTTAATAACGTCACAATAAAGATAAACGGAGTTATATTTAACCAGTTTATCAGATAATATGACTATAACTTTGTACCAAGTTATAGTGATATTTTTAGTTCGTTTAATTGTGTCATTACTGGTAAATGCAGGCTTATCTCGAACAACTGAAATATTTCTTGAACTAGTCAACAAATGTTTTGTGAAAAATGTATAAAAAGTATGACTTTACGTAAAAAATAAAAAATGAAAGAAAAAGAAGCGGTTTTTACGTAAAAGTATACTTTTGCTATATTTGACAGTTTCGTTGTCAAATTTGTCATCTTCTTTATGGAAATGTTTAAGGAAATTATTTTGGAAGCTCTTAAGCTTTTTTATATCAACGAAAAGATGTTATTCGTGGTATAAACCAAAATGGATGGTAAATGAACTAATGACCGTAGTGGCAGAGAAGAAAGATGCAAGGGATGATTATAAATCATCAGCGTAAATAAAAATTAGTCCGTAATAAAGTTACTCAGGGAGATTAGATAAGCTCAGGCAGCTTACTAGAAGGCAGATTACGAGAAATCTTTAGCTAAGCTATCTCTGTGCTTTAAAGTATGAGGTTGAAGGATCTTATGCTCCTCGAGTTGTTATGCTTATGTTATCTTATGCTCTAGAATTATCCAGGCCGTGGATAACTCTGGTTCAGGTGAGCAATTCAGGACAAAATAATGGTTGAAGTATATTACACCAAGTCTGGATTTTGGAGATGCCTTGGAGGGTTTTATTCGAACTAATGTAATTAGTAGTTCTATTCCTACGATTATTATCAAAGCCAGTAACAATTCTTTATGTCGTAATAGTGGTATAACTGAAATACTTCAGCAACAGTATTAGTGGTGATGCTAATGGCAGTCGTGGCCGAGTGGTTAAGGCGACGGAGTAGAAATCCGTTGGGGTCTCCCCGCACAGGTCCGAATCCTGTCGGCTGCGGTATCTTTTAACCCCAGGGGCTTACATCTGGTGAGTATGGGATTGGCACACCCAGGGTCCTGAGCTGGATATCATCATTCTTCTTTTTCTTGGTGATTCCCTTCTACTTCTCTCTCTCCGTTCAGAAAAAATTTTTTTGGCTGGTGCAGAATAAGCCTCAGGCTTCCTTGCACCATATGGCTAATAATAATAATAATAAATAAATAAAAATGTGCTTTTCTCGGAAATAAAATCAAATATGAATGATTTAAATGTTAAAAACGTTCAGGGAATCTGTGACAATACACTTGTGCTCCACGTTAACAGCTCTAAAGAAATGGAGATGACTGAATCCAATTGTGCAATTAAAGACTCATGATTTATTAATGTGTAACAATGAGAGCACCTTTGAATTCCGTCGATGTCCCTGTAGAATGGAAATGTGCCAATGTATCTCCTATTCACAAAGGTGGCTCAAAGGGGGAAATGAGCAACTACAGATAATGAAATCCTTAAGGATGCAATACAAAATCATTTGGAGAGGTACAGAATTATGAAGGAATCACAGCACATGGCTTGGCTAAGGGCAAATCATGTCTGGTTAATTTAATATATTATGGGGTTGTCAGTAAAGAATTGGATAAAAGGAATAATTTTGATATCATTTGCTTTGATTTCAGTAAAGCTTTTGATACAGTCCCATAAACAATTATTGCATAAATTGAAGCAATGTGGTAAGTTACTACCACAGATGGCAGGAAACAGTGAGTAGTTTTTCACGGCCACTGCTCTTCATGGACTAATGTTATGAATGGGCTCCCTCAGCTTCGGTCCTTGATCCCTTGCTTTACTGTTTCTAATATTCATTAATGATATTGGATAGTTAATGTTAGTAATCAGGGCATACTACTTCAACATACGGATAGATTATTTGGGTGGGCTGATAAATAATACTGGAAAATGATAGGTCTTGCATGGTAGCAGGAATCCTAGAGTATTAAGTAAAGTATAAAATGTGTTAGTTGCCTTACGGCAATAAGGGTTTCTCCCCTGCTCGGGGATGGAGTTTTAAAGAGAACCGAGTTTGAGTACCCAGTTCAGATCGCCAAATGGCGTGTCGGCAGCAAACTGCAGTATGTCTTCTTCGGTGATGGTTGTCAGGTCCGTGTAGTGTCAAATCCGGTGGGAAGGTCAAACTGCCCATCCTGCTCTGGGGGGGGGATATGTTAGCTGGCAGTGGGAAACCCACCAGGCGAAGGGGTGGGAAGACACACATTTACTTCATTCATAGTCTGCAATCTCACTCTACTTGCATTCTATTTTTATACTTTTTTCTCATAATTTATCATTTTTTTTTGTTAGGTTATATATTATATATGTATATTTTTTTTCACTCACTCATCCATCTTTTTTTTTCCGCATATCAGGGGAGATGCAATGGTGTGTAATATAAGTTTAAATACTAATGCTTAATAATTAACCTAAATAAGAAACAATATAAAAGATTAAAACCTAGAGTTAGTGTGTACTTAACTGTAACATTTATGGTTTGCGTTCTTTTTCTCACACGCTTACACTCTTGTTCATTCTTCTGGCTTTCATTTCATTTGTTCGCCTCTTGCTTTCTGCACTGCACTCTCTGGGCACCTCATCTTACCGTTATTCCTCAATTGTGGTGCAGGCCTTACAACAAGTGTTTTGCAGGCCAGGAGAGAATGCAATGATAGTGTTTGTGTTGTTAGTATATATAAAGTAATGTAAGTTATTATTAACTTTGTATTCTTTCAGCCAATTACATTTGCCCTTCCACTCATTCACTCTCTCTTTCCCTCATGCTGGGTCACTCTTTCGCCAAAATTGACATTTATTCTCTTTTACCACAATTCCTAATTCACTCTTTCACTCAATGCCCAGCCTATTCATTCTCATTCATTCATTTTTCTTTCATTCTACATTGCATCCCCTTGCTACTAGCTTACTCATATATTTTTCAGCTAATCTGTTTCCCTGGCTGACTGTACATCTCCCTCCTCTATATGATTACTTATTTGGTGTGAGCCCCCAGATCCCTACACATGGCAGGGTAGTCCTGGGTCAATACGGTTTTGTTATGCCAGGTTTCTGTCAGGGCGCAGAATACTGCTGTCCCGACAATTTTTAAGTCATCGTCTGGGCGTGGTGGGAGACGTGGGCAATTTTAACTATTGATTTTTTAATTGCTGGGGGGCTGAATTGCCCTTCTTTGGACAGTTCTGCGCATTTCGAATATTTTCTGTGTGAAGGTTGTAAAGGCTTTATAATTTTGCTCTTCTATGATGAACAGATGTTCTTCTTCCCTAGGAAGCGGGTCAATCTGTGCTATTAGCTGTGTTCTGGGGATGTCATAAATTATATACATTCATATAGTATGTGCGCCCAGTCTTCACTCTCTCCACAGGTGCAGTTTGGGTCATCAGTCAGTCCTAAGGAGGTTAGTTTCATCTTTAGGGAGCCGTGACCTGTCAATATAAATGTTGTAAAAAGTTCAGGGGCATAATACCACTTAGGTGGCTTTGGGCTAACCATTGCCACCTGTGGCAGAAACCTTTTGGTAACCAGACCACTGGTTTCCTGCTCCCACTTTGTTTGCTATAGCTCATGGAGCTTTGTGGCTATTCTTTTTCTTTCAGCATTGAAGGTGTTGGCTGTATCAAGGGCTATCCCCAGAAATTCCGTGGGTATGCCCTTTTTAAGTCTATAATATAAGCCTCTTTTGGCTGCTTCCGAGTAAAGTGGGAGAACTCCGGCGAGCAACTGTAGCGCAGGTATGCTTATTGTACGACATGCTCTCGTAATAGTGAGTAGTATTGTCCTTTGTATTGATTCTAATTTATTCCTGTTTCTTACTATGGCCGAGCGGGTGAACTACGCACCGACTCCATAGGTGATAACAGGTAGGAACATTGCGCGGTATATAATTGCCAGGGGTCTTTCTTTTGAATCTCCCTGTCTGCGCCTGCTCGACTGATCCTGGCAATAATACCTGCATAATTTCTCACTTTCTTTGCCAAGTACGTCAAATGGGGGTAAAAAGTTAATTTTGAATCAAAGACCACTCCAAGATATTTTAGTTCTGTTACCATTTTTATAGTAGTTGTATTAATTTTGATTTGTAGACGTTTTCTTATGTCCAAATTGCCTTTTAGAAGTATTTGTTTGGTTTTTACAGGCGATATTTTCAGCATGTGCATTTATGTCCACTCCTGCATCTGCAAGAGGGCGCTATTTGATCTTTGCTCTACAACCACCGCGTGCTACCTTTTACAAGGAAAATCATGTCATCTGTAAAGGCCAGGCTTTCCATGGGGCCCAGATTCAAGGCCAGAAATTCGTCCAGAACAGTGTTCCAGAAGAAAGTGCCAAGGCTTGAACCCTCTGGGCAGCTTTTATTCATAGGGCGTGTCAATTCCTGGAACCTTGTGCGTATTGAGACACTTCTGTCTGTAAGGCAGTTTATTAAGTTTATTACCTTATAGAGGTTTTGTGGAGCATTTGCCTGGCGGAGTCTCCTAAGGACACTAGGTCACCAGAGTGAGTAGAGTACTACCAGCTGGGTACCACTAAACTCAAAACTGTAGATAATAAAAAGAACTCGGGAGTAGCAATACAATCTGATATGAAGTTTTCTGAACAGTGTAGACAGATTACTAAGACAAGAAACTGTCATAGTAGTGCAGCTAAAGAATTACAGACAATAATACACCAGTGTGTATTAATATTTTATTCCAACAAAGAAGGCAAACTGATTGTGATTCTTTGTTGGAAGAAAAAAAACCGAGTTTCTGGAAGAAAAATCCTTCTATCCTCTCCTGAGACCGTCTAACTCAGCCATGAAGTGAAAAAAAAAAAAAAACAAACATAAACGTTCCTCGCGTCATTGACATCCTTTTTCCACCTGGAAAGGGAAAAGGTACGGGGAGGATTGTGATTACAAAAAGTAAATTGCAGCCATTATCAACCCACTGCAGGATGGAAGCCTCCTCAACAATTCATGCTGAGGAAAATGGACCATAATCTGCCACGCTGGTCCAGTGCGGGTTGGCAGATCGATCGTATTCAGCAGTCAGGGGCTTGAACCCCGGTCTACTCAAAGAGCGTGTGCTACTGCACTCCCGCTCCTGACCACTCGGCTACGGAAAACCTGTGATTACAACCACTGTGCTCTCTGCGATGGTAATAGGCAAGAGCAAATAAATTTCGCAGGACTACGGGTGGTTAAAAATTACCTCGTCTTAAACAAAGTTTTTTTTTTTTGCATGACTCTCCAGGTACGGTAACGAAACATTCTATCTCCATTTCTTCAAGCAGTCATTCGCAGGGATTAGTGCTGTTTTGTTTGATATTCGAGTAAATAATGTATGATGCAGGATATTATAAATAACCGATGCGGATATTCCAAATAATCAAAAGTTTATGATCATAAGACTCGTTTCCTTCTCATTTTACCACCTCTCACATCACTAAATTAGCCTCTTATATCATCTTATATCAAAAATACAAGCAAGTTCATCAAGGCTTTATGGAGAAAAGGCAAAAAGAATTAAAACTGATAAATTCATAGAGGTAGTATTTTGTTTGTTGCCAGATGTTATTTGAAGATGACAACATGCTAGGAAGAAAGCATCAGGAGCACACTTGTGAAATGAACTGGAACAGAACATATCCTGTTGAAGTTGTAGTCTTCAACCATGGAACTGTGCGATTACAGATATGGGGAAATTTGGGCACCGAAATAGGCCTGGGTTCGAATCTCGTCTCTCATCCGAACGGGAGCCATTTCTCCCGGCTCAGAAACTGGGATTTTTTATCCATAAAAAAAAAAGGCAAAGTGACCATAGAATATGCACAATCTGCGGACACAATATATTAACCCCACGTAGCCTTAGTTTCCTCACAAAATTTAAATCACCCATCAACTTCATTAAAACATAACATTTGAAATATCCCTAAAGGGGGTTTTTGAAGCGTTACAAAATTAAAAGCTTATGTTGTTTACTAGAATACTGTAAGGTAGTAGCGCAATGTGCCTGGTACCTGATAAACATTCCTTATCACGTCACTACTCTGACAAGCAAATGCACTTTGTGATAAGTGGCGGCCTCGTGCGTTATTGGAAAATGAAACGGAAAACTTCGTTTGGATAAAGTCACTCTAGGAGTGCACGTAGAAGGACGACCGATAATTGATAAGGGTTTTTTTTTTTTTTTTTTTTTCAATGCGGAAAGAGTGAGGAAGCCCTGCAACCTGATGAAAATGAAATAACCTCTGTGTACATACCTGACTAACTAACTGCACGAATTCTGGGTACAATAAACACTTTATTCTGTACTTAAATTATACTGAGTTAGTTGGACCTGGGAAAGAATATCATGGATTTACCCCTCCCCCATCTCCGAAAACTCCTGTTTTTCGTCCAGCAAAACAGACAAATCACCCAGAGAATAAACGCAATTTGCAGACATACCACACATGAGCAGAGGAAGTAATTTTCAAGTAACTTTAATATAACAAAATATACTTAAATTGTAGAATATATAAGTAGATATTTCAACCTGATTTTACCACACCTTGCTCTGTGCAAATAAGAAAAATATGTTATCAGTCCGTTCCTGCGTGTACTTCCTGAAAACAGGACTGCAGTGTACGTGACCTTGGAATCCTCGGAGATGTGTGTGTTATCTCACAGGACTCCAGGACTTCAAGCATCTGGGACTATCCTGGTCTGTTTTTAAGTGAAAGCGATAAAGTCATCGTATCTATGCAATTATCAATTATTATTTACTGTTAGGACTACTGTTATATGATGTGCCATTACTCTCTCTCTCTCTTTGTGCCCTCGTCGGTAGTACAGTTGGTATAATCACCGCCCTCCCCATCAGACGAAAAAGACATGAGTTCGAATCCCGTCAACGACGCGAGGAAATTTTATTGGACTTTTTCACAACGTGATGAGTTAATCATTCTCAGGCGTGGTTTCTTGTCCTGGAAACTCGACTTTTTCATCCAGCCAACAGTAAATGACCACAGAACACATGCAATTTTCTTAGTCGCTAATGCGCCTAAAACCCTACAACAACCAACTAAAAATTTTTTTTTAAAATGTTGCATACCGGCTTGTATTGCCAAATGTAAACTAAATGCAGTAAAGTACGAGGGTGAGTCAACTGAACCTACTGCGCAATATCTGTTGAGTACAGACTGTACACGGTGACTAAAACAAAGTTACCGTGTACAGACAAAATGATAAATTCATTTTCCCAAGTAACACTGAAATAAAAAAATTTGCTTCTGTTATTTTAGAACTCACTTTTTCTTTTTTTTTTTTTTTTTGTTTCACGAATGTGGAAATTATACTTACTTTTAGTTTTAGTATGAGAAAAGCCCATTCTGAAAATAGATCGACATAAGACCATTACATCACTGTCAGTACATGTGCTCTGTGCATGACAGTTCTACTTTTGCAACGTATCTTTAATAAACAAACTCCTATTGCGAAAAGCGTAAACTGATATTTAGCGAATTTTCCAGACTGCTCTTTGACTCGATTTGATTATTCAGTATTTCAGTGATTCATTCAGCTTGATAAAAAAAAAAGCGCGTACACATTATATATACAGGGTGATTCACTACCAGTGCGACAAACTTGCAGGAGGTGTAGGGGGCCCAAAGACGAATCGGAATCACATAGTATTGCAGGGTCCGAAATGCCTTCGTCATGAGGTAGAGGACGTTGAACAGCGATCCCGCTGGAAGTCAGCATTTGCGAACCGTTTCTGTTGAAGAAACCAAGTAGCAAAAGTCCTCCGGAGTGGATAATCCGCAGGCTACAATGATTGGACGCGTTGCAGATAGTATGAACTCATTTGGTTTGTTGACAGTATCCTCCATACAGTGGATTGGGAAATACCCAATCGTTGGCCTATCGCTTGAGTACTCGTACTCGGATTGCCTTCTGCAAGATGTAGGACATTCTCCTCATTGTCTGGCGTCCTCGTCGTTCGCTCTTGATTCATGGTACCTCTCGTGAAACAACCAGTCTCACGTAACCTTCTGTGCAGACGTGCGAAAATCGTATGATGAGGAGCACGCCTGTGCGGGAAACGTTCCTGGTACAAGCGCAGAGCGGCGCGCACGTTACAGTCCGCAGCTCCATACGCGAGGTGCATGTCGGGCAGTTCAACGTTTGAATACTCGTCCATCCTACTGCCTCGGGAACCGGTTCGCAAATGCTGACTTCCAGCGGGATCGCTGTTCACGCGACCTCCCGTTCAACGTCCTCTACCGCATGACGAAGGCATTTCGGACCCTGCAATGCTATGCGATTGCGATTCGGCTTTGTGCCCCCTACACCTCCTGCAAGTTTGTCGTACTGGTAGTGAATCACCCTGTATATAAGCAATGTGTATTTGTTAATTGATCCACCGTACTTCTCTATAAAGGATAAGTCATGAAAATGTCAAGATTTGTTCGTGTTAAGACATCCTTAGCGTTAATATTAAGAAAAAAAAAATTAAAATTACTTATTAATTTAAAACAATTCTTGTTAATAACTAAAAATCTTGTTGATGACTGTATATTCTTCCTAACAAGTTTTGATCTACAGCATATAATATTTAAAAGGCATATCTATAGCAGTAGAGTGTACGTGTAAAACGCCAAAGCAACTAAGACTATGACGCTTCAATGCATGGTGTCTGTATCAGTGTGTAATAAGTTGCCTGTTTTCTGGGCCTAAATTCATACGTTCTACAAGAAGATAATACCACAAAACCCTTGTCCAAGATCAAGTAACTCGGTCACTCTCTGAAAGAAAGCTGATAAAATTTCTTCCTCGGGGGAGGGGAGACGATTCGAACACAGGTTTTTTTTCCCACACGGCGTTAAAGGAGGATCATTGTAACCTATGTGCGAAGACAGTGAGAGAGATATATACACTGAGTGCCATTTTATTGGGTACATCTACACAATAGCTATGTAGACACGTAGACACGTATACAATATCTTATGTAGAGCGTCTCCAGAACGTTAGTTCAACTCGGCCGTTGTACATTGTGATGGTACAGAAACTCTGAAAAACGGCCAGAAATGTCTGTAATGTTATGTTATGTTGTTAGTGTTGTGTGTGTGTATGCGTGCGTGTTGTTTACTTGTTTCTGGCCACTTTGCAACCAGAAAAGGGATTCTGAAAAGCCTCCGTCTACACCACAAGGAGGTGGGACACAACTAGATTTGAACCGTGGTGTACCTGACTATCCTGTACTGAAAGCCCAAAGCGAGTTTAAGATCATTCTTTAATAAAAAATAAATAATAAATAAAATTCAGCATCCACTGGTATTGCCAAATACCAGTGAATGCGGACCAGCGGATGCCAACGATCCCGCATCTAGGGAACCCACATTCCGACGCCAGCAATCCCTTACCCAGGGAATCCAAACCCGAGCAAAATCCCGCTTCTAGTACATAGCTAAAGGCCAGCAAACAAGAATGTATAAATCCCCGCCAATCAATTTGAAAATCCATGCTACCTTTGTGAGACCGACTTAATTAGCCGCGTTGTGAAAAAACCCATATACTGTAAATTCTTCCAGTCATTCACGGGATTCGAACTCAAGTCTTTTGCACCCGGTATGGAGAGGACGGTGATTACACCAACTGTGCTACCCACGAGGGCACATATCAAGATGAAGGAAAACTAGATGGTGGTCGTCATCCATAAGTGTAGTCATTCTATAGTCTAAATGTCCGGATAGAGTAGTGTCGACGTGATTTATATTGGCATCCACATTCAGTAATGTTAACAGACGATGACACAATAGATTTCTGCATAGAAACAACTTTTAAACTTTTTCTTGTATTGTTTCTTTAAGTGAGCATCCAAAGTCTGTTATAATAAATTCTTATTATATAGATCCTCTAGGATCTATATAATAAGAATTTTTCAGTTAAATTCAATAAAGGGCCACTAACCTTAGCTGTTGAATTTTTGGTGGGCCAATCATCAGTCAGTGGGGAAAGTGATACTTCCGGTCCCTCATCATGTCCTTGTAGTTAGGCTCGTAGCTTTTGCGTGAGATTCGCAGGAGGCGATCCGTATTTTTATCAGTAAGTGATCTCCTGTATTTTGACTTGGTGAATGTTAATGAGCTAAAATACTTTCACAAATCCAAGTTATAGTCACTATTGTGATTTCGGCATATTCGTTGTTGGGGGTGCAGCCAAAATTTTTATGTAGTAATTAGACTTAAGTAATTCAGTAAACCTTGATTTTGTTGTAATTTTATACATTTCCGATTTAAACTGGGCCTCACTATTTAAAATTATTCTTTTATTTCCTGCATCCATTCAGATGTCATTTCTACTGATAGAGAGTTGGCTTTCTAACCGTTTCTTCTCCCTCTATTACTTTTACTGTTTCTGATATGCATTGTGCACCTCAGCGTGAGTGAAGGGTAGCATTTTCTTAGCTGGAATCCATAATACTCTCAAAGAAGCTTATGTACATTTTTCCTGTGATACAGAAGGTCCACACAATATTACTTTGGCCTACCTGTATGACTTTTAGCTTATCTAGCTTACTTTCTCTGGATTTCGAGTGTGGTGGAAATTTTAAGTGAAAATCGTTATGTTTGGTCTCATAATGTCTTTTAAGATTACATACTTTAACAACGAACAGGACTTCATCACAGATTAAGCACATGAGTAAATTATTAAGTAGTATGAAACAAAATTCAATTGTCCATTCTGTTTTAAACTGACGGTTTTAACTGTCAACTTTTCTTTGTATATGGATTTCACCCATTTGTACTGAATTATAAAATAGCGATATTGACAACCATACGTTGCCAATATCGCTATTTTAATACTGATGTCTGCATGGTTGCCAATAGCGATATTGGAACCATGCAGACATTAGCTCTCAGGAAATGATTGTCATCATGACAGTGCAGTGCTACGTTCTGGTAATAATATCAGTAATTAGAACTTAGCAGTTTTCAGCTTGGAGAAAATTCAAAATAACTTCTATGAAAACGAATTAATATTTATTAAACTCGTCAGATTTTTTCCTCAATTTCCATACTCATCAACTATTAATTGGTGGGCCAGAAACAAAGTGACCAGCAAGCCGCCATTTGCGAAGCCCAGCTCTAGGAGGATGTTATCTTTTGTCATGTCTTTAGAAATATTATATACCAAAACGATTTATTTATTTATTTTTTTTATTTTATTTATTTATTCTTTTTTTTTTTTTTTTTTTTTGCTCTGATATTAGGGCAGTAAGAGCTGGTAAACCAGAGGGTTCGGAGGGCAGCTGCGGCACATGCATAGTTGTGGCCTTCTTCCCCGTGGTGTAGACGGACACTGGGCAGGCTTTCCAGGTGATCTCCTGCCTGGTGACAAAACGGCTAGAAACAACTAAACAACACAACAACACACACACACACACACACTGCACAAACATAATATTACACACATTTCAGGCTTTTTACAGAGCTCTGTATTCATCACAGAGTACAAAGGCGGAGTTGAACTGACGTTCAGGTGCCATCCTACATGTTTACGTACAAATTTTGTACATATCTACCAAAATGGTCGGGTTAGCTCTCTTGGGAGTATTTGAAAAAGAAAGTCCTACATTAGAGAAAGTTTCTGAAGGAGAAACGCAATCTAAATATTTTTTAGATGCTGTTTCAAGGATTACGCTCTTGTTTCTAGCTAGTCTTAAGCACTTTGAGATTTTTAATGTCTTTCTTTAGAGTATTAATGACTGTCTGTAATCTCCTGACTAGAATTGAGTTTACTTGTAACAGAATCTTTCAAGATGATGATATTCTTATGTTCTTCGGGAGGCTTAATTTCCATGTAAAATCCATTTCCCATGTCGGAAAGGTGAGGAACAAAATGAGAGTCGCGATTGACGGCTAAATTATTTTGGAGAGCCTGAGCGAAAGAGATGTTATTGTGGAATGGAGTTTTTAGACTTCCTGAGAGAACTACCCGAGAAGCAGGTGAATCTATAAATTAGTCAAAACGTTTTGCTGTAATTAATAGTTCCTCATTATGAGCAGTCAGCCTTTCATTATCGATGAGCAAAACCGTTCTGATGGTTTCAAAATTTGATTATCTATCTAATAAATAGCTGACAGCGGCTTTGATAAATAGGTAATCCTATAAGACTCCGAAACAGGACGGAAATAAGGTAGGTAACAACTTCTTTTTTTAAACCGAGTAATAATTTTAAACAAGGAAGATGCATCAGGGCGTTCATCTTTTTCTAATACATCCCAGGCTTGGATATGCTGGTAACTCAGTAACAACAGCGAGATGAGAAGCTGAAGTCTGTGCCAAACTGTCCTTCAGTTGAGAACATCTGTCTTGATCAATATGATCATCATTCCTTGTGAGATGTATCCTTGGTTCCAAATCTTTATGGATCTTGTCCAGGGACTCTTGAGAGTCGGGGGATGAAAATAATACTAGGCGAATCCAAAGGGGGAATACCTTGAAGGTTAGGATCTTTGAAGAATCCAAAGACTGAATCATTTCGACATCTATACTGGAAGGAACTTCCTATTGTATAGTCTTTGTAAGTTCGAGATCAACTTGGTCCTGGATCTTAGTGCTGTGGGGAAATCGTCGATCTATCCGTTTATGTTGAGAAAAGATATCATCTGTACAATCACGCTTGAAATGTAGGTGATTCTCTTTTCCTTGACGGTCAGCGGTAATCACATCAGAGAGTTCTGTAGTCAAGGCTTGCGCACAACTGGGGAAGGAGATAGTACTTCCAGATGACCCTTTGAGCAGTCAAAACTCTGCCGAATAGAGTGGTTTCATTGTGCTGTGTGTCGTAAACTCAGATTTCCACAGCATAGGCGACGCTACTGTAAGTTATGAGTAGTGCAATATCTAGGCAACCGGTAGTACAGGAGATTTCTCTGTCTGAAATGCTTAAACCTGTACAATCTCCAAATCAGTTTAAAATCGCCAGAAAAACACATTTTGAGAAATTTTTCCAAGAGTATCGATTTTACATTAGTATTAGTTTTGAAAAATGATACAATAAAGCAGCATAAGCCAAAAAAAAAAAAAAAAAAAAAAAAAAACATTTATCACATCACCTGTCCGAAGCCTCTAATAATTTTTTTAGTTCCTCCTTAAATTTTTCAAACTATCCATTGCCACAGCATCAGATGGAAGTTACTCAATCAACTACCCGCAAATTCTGGCATATATATCCTGCAACCATCCTTCTTCAATTTAAATTTATGTCCCTCGTGAGTGTTGTATGAGCAAGAGCAAGGTCTCTCGTGGGTAGCACAGCTGGTAAAATTTCCGTCCTTCCCACACCGGGCGGAAAAGACCTGAGTTCAAGTCCCGTAAATGGCGTGAGCAATTTTCATGGACGTATTTCACAACATGGCTGAGTTATTCGGTCTCAGGCAAGGGTATCATGTTTTTCTACCGAAAACTCAGGTTTTTCGACCAGCGAACAGAAAATTGACCACAAAATACAGGCAATTTTATAGACAGTATACATGGAGCAACATGTCCTTAGTCGCTGACGCTCCCAAAACCCTTTTACTAGTGTTACTACTGCAAGAGTAACAATGCCATCAGCTTTTAGCTTACTCAATCCATTCAGGGCCGTCAACACCTCAAACAGATCTTCTCTTGGTGTCTAGTTTCCTGATTCTATAGTTTGCTGAAATAGTCTTTTCTAGTAAGAGTACTGTTTTGTACCCCTCACTAATCTCTTTTCCCTTCTCTGCACATCTCCCTTTCTAACCGATCAACATTTTTCCTAAAATGAGGCTTCCAGATCTGTACGCAGTGCTCAAAACAGATCTGGAAAAATTTCGGTATATAACATTCATAACAACCCATGAGCTTCCGGGCAACCTGCCTGCACTGCTCAGTAAAATTCATATCTAACTGCATAATTACCCCGAGGTCTTTACGTTCTCCACTACCCTCAGTGTTGTGCTACACAGTTGATATGCTATTCCTGGATTGCAGCTATCCACCCATTTGCAGTATCTTGCAGTTTTGATGTTCAACTTCAACTGCCTTTTCTCAGCACAACTGACTAATTTTTTCTAGATCTTTTTGAAGTAACACATCGTGATTACTGTCATTAACCACCCTGCCAAAAAAATAAACTTAAACATTAAGCCTGTTATGCTCTATTATTAGTATTATTATATTAGGGTTACCCGTAATTCAATACATAAACCCGTATTTGTCTGTAAATTGTGTGTTCTCAAGTCGATTTGCCTGTTTTGCTGGACGAAAAAACCTCAGTTTTTTTGGGGGGAAAAACCTTTCTATCTACGCCCGAGACCGATTAAACTCAGCTACAGAGTGAAAAAAAGCCCATTAAAGTTCCTCGCGTCATCGACGGATTCGAACCCGGGCCTTTTCCACCCGTGTCGGGAGGACGATGACGATACCACTGTGCTACCAGCGCAGACAGCCTGATATGCTCTAAAAAAATCAAACTATGATTTTTTTGGCCACCCGAATAATTAAATTCATCTGTCGTATTGTATGTCTTATGTCTGTTAATTGCGTGTGTTGCATGGTCGATTTGTCTGTTTTGCTGGACAAAAAAAAAAACCCAGTTTCTAGGGGCAAAACCTTGCTATCTACGCCTGAGACCGACTAACTCAGCCACGGAGTGAAAAAAGCCCATTAAAGTTCCTCGCGTCATCGACACGATTCGAAACCAAGCCTTTTCCGCCCGGTGTGGGGTGGACGGTGACGATGCCACTGTGCTACACGTGCAGACAGCCTGGTATGCTCCCATTAATATTATTAATAAATATTGAATACAACAATAAGCCGAACACTGGACCATGGCCCTCGTGGGTAGCACAGTTGGTAGGATCGCCGTCCTTCCCACACCAGATAGAAAATACCTGAGCCAATATATACGGAGCAATATGGCCTTAGTCGCTGATGCTCCTAAAACCCTACTACAACAACAACTAAACCCTGGGGCACTCTATTAATAACATTAGTCCAAGAAGAGCAGTACCCATTGATAACCACTCTATGTCTTCTCCAACCATCCCTTTATCCATAGCAGTCATCATCATCATCAGTCGTTTTCAATCCACTGAAGGATGATGGCCTCTCCTAGTTCCTTCTGTTTTATGCAATGGCCATCAATTGACTACCCATTGAACTCGTGAATTTCATCTATTCATCTTCGTTGTTGTTTCGAGGTTTTCTTTTAGATCCTCTTGGGTGCCATTCTGTTATTTTCTTAGTCTATCTGTCATCATGTCTTTGAGCTATGTGTCCTGCCTAAGTCTATTTTAGTTCTTTAGTTTTGATAAGGATGTCCTTTATTTGTGTTTGCTGCCTAATCCATGCGTTTCTCTTCTTATCCAATAGTCTTATTCCTAATATAATTCGTTTCATTTTTCGCTGTGTAATTTTCAGCTTCTCTTCCATTCTTTTGGTGAGTGCCCAAGTTTCACTTCCGTAAGTCATGGTGGAGAGTATACATTGGTTCATTATTTTACATTTCAGACAAATTGGGATACTGCTCCTCAGTATGTGACTATATTTCCTGAATGCTATCCATTCGAAATTTATTCTTCTCTTGACTTCCAGCCATTTATCATTATTACAGCTAATGACTTGTCCCAGATAAATATATATCTTCAGTTATAGCTCAGACACAGCATGGTTCTGTTAAGGGGAAGTCTTGCCTGACCAACTTGATTGGATACTATGATGCAGTCACAAAAGAACTGGATGCAGGGAATAACTTTAATATTATATACTTGGATCTTAGAAAGGCTTTTGATACTGTTGCACATGGAAGACTGCTACACAAATTGGAGCAGTGTGACATTGGAGGCAAATTGCTGCTATGGATAAAAGGGTGGTTGAGGGGGAGAAGACAGAGAGTGGTAATCAATGGACACTGCTCATCGTGGACTAATGTTATTAGTGGAGTCGCTCAGGGCTCAGTGTTGGGTCCATTATTGTTTTCTGTATTTATAAATGATATTGATGATGGTATATCAAGCTTAATGTCCAAGTTTGCAGATGATACAAAGGTTGGCAGGGTTGTCAAGGACACTACTGACACTATGCTGCTGCAACAGGATCTGGAAAGGTTGAGCAGATGGGCTGAGAGTTGGCAAATGAAGTTTAACATTGACAAATGTAAAGTACTACACATGGGAAACAGCAACCCCAGAGCAACGTATCAACTCTGTGGTACTACACTGACAGTGGTAGAGAATGAAAGGGACTTGGGGGTGATTGTGCAGGCAGATATGAAGTTCTCTGAGCAGTGCAGACGGGCTGCAAGAGTAGCTCATGGAGTATTGTCAATGATATACAGGAATTTTTCCAGCAGGGATAAGGAGGTGATTATTCCATTGTATAAGGCAATGGTCAGGCCACACCTAGAGTACTGTATACAGGTCTGGAGGCCTCATTTCAAGAAGGATGTAGAGCTGCTGGAACGAGTACAGAGAAGGGCAACAAGATTAGTGAATGGAACAAAGGGGTGCTCTTACGAAGAAAGGCTTAAGTTTTGCAAATTACAGTGTCTGGAGACTAGGCACCAGCGAGGTGATCTGATAGAGGTGTATAAAGCCTTGAATGGTTTAAGCATGCTCAATGCTGATGGGATTCTTCCTCTAGCTCAGAAAAATCACCTGAGAGGGCATAAATTCAAATTGAGGAAAGACAGATGTAGGATAGACGTGCGGAAATTTGCCTTTAGCCAGCGGGTGGTTGGTTGGTGGAACAGACTTCCATCCTTTGTGGTGGAGGTTGATAGCCTAAATAAGTTTAAGGCTCAGCTGGACAGGTATTTTGAACGAACAGAGGGGTGAAGTGGAAGTGGGGTTTTTTTTTTTTTTTTTTTGGCTGATGCTGCATAAGCTTGCTTTCTTGCATCAAATGCCTCTACTAATGCTAATGCTAATGCTAATGCTAATGCTATAAATCCACCTTTTCAATTACTGCTTATTCAATTATTATATCCCTTTCTGTGGCACACTTGTCCATCATTACTTTTGTTTTAACGATATTACTCTTTAGTACAAAATCCTTATTAACTCTGCATAACTGATTAAGATTTTCCTCTAATTCCTTGGGATCATGGCTTATGATCACAATGTCATCTGCAAATGGTAAATGGTTTAGGTACTTTCCATTCACAATGACTTCTTTCTGCGACCAGTCTCATCTTCTGAAACCTTCCTCAAGGGCAGCAGTAAACAGCTTCGAGGATATTGTGTCTCCTTGTCGAACTCCTTTCTCAATTTTAAATTTCCTACTGTCTTTGTCTAGTCTAATACAGGAGGTAGCACTCTCATAAATTTTCTTCAAAATCATAACATATGGGGTATCTATGCCTTGTCTTTGAAGTGCCCGAAACATTGCCTTATGCTGTATGGAGTCAAACGCCAGACATAATCCACAAATGCCAGGCATAATGGTGTTTTATAATCATTTGCTTTCTCCATTAACTGTGATATTACGTAAAGGTGATCCCTAGTTGAGAATCCTGTCCTAAAGCCAGCTTGCTCTTTCGGTTGATTCTCATCAAATATTATTTCTAATCTGTTAGTAATGACCCTTGTGAACAACTTGTAGATGTGGGATAACAAGCTAATTGGTCTATAATTTCCAATTTCTCATTTATCTCCTTTCTTATGCAGCAAAACTATGATTGCATTATTCCACTGCTTAGGCGTCACACCTTTTCTAATGCACTTTGTGAAGAGCCTTGCCAGTTTTTGTGTTATGTCTCTTCCTCCCAATTTTAACAACTCTACAGTAACTTCATCTTACCCCGGGGCTTTCTAATTCTTCATTTTCTTCAATGCATGTTCTACCTCATCAGGAAGGATATTGGGTATGTCATATGTGTTGCTAATTTGTGATCCATCTTCCCCACTGCTGGCATCATTCCCTTGCTCCTTATATAATTCTTTACAGTCTTCTGCCTTCTCTGCTATTTATCTATTGAATTATGCCTTCTCTGCTATTTATAAGTACACCATCGCCATTCTTCAGTTTCAGTATCCTTTGGCTTGTTCTTAAGTTCCAATCATAATTGGAACTTAAAAACAAAGTATATATAGAAACTACTTTTTCTCCTCTTCTGTTATCTCAAAGACTTTCGTATTATTCACTCGCGTCAGTTTTTTTTTTTTTTCTTACTTTTCTTACATCTACATCAAGTAGCATCTTACCATTCTGTGATCACTTCCAACATTTACCTTGTTCAGGAGGGTAACATCATTCACAATATATCTTCTATTATAGCAGTAACTTGCCCTTAATGCCATACCGCTCTAATTTGTATAGCAGTCTTTTATGTGCAAAAAGCTTTTCTGAAATCTAAGTACGTATATGATATCAATTTTTTTTTTGCATCCAAGTCCTTTATTACTGCATCACATTATCTACTCAGACTTGTGAGACACGACTGCCCCTTAACAAATCTGTACTGTGACTGCGGTATAATTGCATTCCTGTTTAGGTGGTCCTGAGTTACTTCTTTAATCAGTGACACCATTATTTTCTCTGAACAGAGAAATCCGTAATTACTCCCTCCACATAGCCATATAGCTATATATCATGAAGTTTTTAATTGTGTAAAGTTATTATTATTATTATTATTATTAGAAATTAATAATTAAAAACAATTCGTCATTGTCATTTTACTGTATAATGCGGTATTGAAGGTGGCGCTAAAAGTATGTTATTTCCTAATATTTACAAGTCTAGGAAATGTGGATTATTCACCTTTTACGGAAGGTTCGATTCCATGTTATTGACGTTTCCAATGTGGAAGGATATTTGTGATGATATGCGAAAGTAGGATGATATAGTTTTATTTTTTATATTTTAGAAAACAATCATTTAAATATATTATCCTTTTAAATTAACCCTTTCTATCGTAATAATTATATGAACTTTATATGACGTTTTTCTGCTACAGCAGACAGCATTCTTATTCACCTTATCCTTTTCGAAACAAATTTAAGTGGTAAATACAGGTAATCGCTTGGATAAAAAGCTAAAAAAAAAAATTGCGCGTACACCTGGCTTATGGTCAATATTATGGTATAGATTAGTTAGCCGAAAGCTCTGTTGAAGAAAGGGACTGAGAGGATTGGAAGAGTTTAGGTGTGGCAGTGTTGTTGTAGCATTCACCTTTAGCCGCTTTGATTACAATAACGTGAGTTTTATATACAGTATTCGCTATATACTCGTGTGTGTGAGTGAGAGATAGAGCATATTTGTGGGCATCATAATGAAACGATTTTTTTTTTTTTTTTAAGCGATAAAACAATTGCGCACGGCGAAATAAGAAAGTACTTTTGAACAAAAGATGATAATTTCAAAATGATATTTCTTGTTGATGCTGATTTGTACATCATTGACAGTAGCTAATTATTGCTACTGGAAGTTGAAACTGGAATTCTTATTAGAATCTTTGTGACTTATTAGAATATTTGTGAGATTAAAGGGCTCAAAGAAGGAATTCATTGTTCAGATAGTTTTAATAAAAGTAAATGAACAAATTAAACAGCGGAGAGACTTGCCACTCCAAAATCATTTTAGATTTTACCCTTGCAGTGAATTATTGGCATTGAAGTCTTTTGAGTCTAATAAAGTAGCCATATGATTTCCACAAAGTTTGCTGATAACAGAAAATTAAAAATAATATTGAATTTTAAGAACCTTATCTGGTTATTACAGTCTAAAATGATGTTTCTTTCATACTGAATTTCAGCTCCAGTATACATTATTAAAAAAGTACATATTCTCCTGTATAGCTCAAAAGTTATTTAGATAGGTTGTTTTTCCTTTTTTTGATGAGTTTCATCTGCATAAGGCAGGCAATGCACCAGCGGCTACATGCCATGTATTTTTTGTGGTAGTGGTGTGAACTAAAATTTTGCAACATGCATACCAGTTTATATACTTGATCTCCATCCTACAGGAAATGAATCCTGGCAGTTGGATGATCCCAAACTGTATACCAATCAGTTGTACAAATATGCACAGATGTAATACAATAAAGAATGAAATTTTAAAATAATTATATAATAAAATACAGCAAGCAGTAAAAAAAAAAAAAAAAAAAAAGTGTAATTTAAAATTTGTCAGTTAATTTATAAGAAACCTACATTATTACCAGATTCTCTCAGTGCATACGTAAAGTTTAGGAGAAAAACTGATTACCTTTCAACTGAGAAGCATGTGATTTTAGCTGTTTTTTACTTGAGTTTTAAATATATCAAAGGTAAAAAATAAATAAAAACATCAATAATAGCTTTTATCAACGTAACATCTCTATGAGGATATTTAATGACCAGTTTGTTCTTAAAAGTGTGTCCTGAAATTCACCATACTGAAAATGACTAAGTAACTAGCACAATGGAAGAGCCGACTATATTGTTGATTAACTTGTGCAGAAATAGTTATCCATGATGATGTTATGCATATAACATGTTTCTCTCTGCTGTGGGTGGGGGGGGGGGGGTGACTGTCATTTTGTAGAATGCTGAAGGACACAAGTTACTAAAACATTTTAGCTTCTCTATGTATACTGTTTTTAGGATGTGAAACTGTAACATATGGCAACAACATCATATAGTAAGTAAATTCCTTCTACTCAACAGCTAGATGTATTGACTACAGTGATTGATTTTGCTGACAAGAATAGAGCAGGAAAACAAATTGCTAACACAGCGTTCATTTGCATTGTGAAACTAGGGCAGTGTCATGCAGATGTTTTTGGCTACAGACTCCTTTTGATTTCTCAGTTTACTGGCAGTCCACTAGAATTACAATTTTCCTTTATTATTCTCAATAATAAAGCATTGTGATTGTCATTCAAAAATAAATTAGAAATAGTCCTTATGCAGTACACTTGGTTTGTAATTGCTTATATCTTGACTTCCAGAAATGCAAGAGGGGAAAAAAAAAAAAAAAAAAAAGCTGTGACAACTTACCTCACAGAATTAGTGTGATAGGCAAGCTTGTATACTTTTTTACTGTGGAACTCATTTGTGGCACATGTAATGAGCAAAGTCCACTTTCACAGACCCCCCCCCCATGGACTTTTCCTTATATCCTCTGAAATTCATAGACCACAGTTTGCATGTCACCTAACTAGAGCATGATAATGGAGCATTCAGAGAGAAATTATAGGAGGCATCTAATGGATTCAGCATTTTCAGTGGTCTAAGCAAGAATACTTGGCACACAAATAGTATAAAAATACACCAGGATGTACAATTTTGTTTTGCACAAAACATAATGGGAACATTTGAAGATAATAAAGCACTCAAAACCTACATTGATATTATTATATTTATTTACAGTTTGGAAATATGTATATAATGGTGTCAAACATTTTGTGGTATTTTCTTACCACTTCTTCAGTGACTACAAAGGTGAAGGAGTAACAAAGGGTTATTATTATGGAATTCCTAAATTTTTTTAGTAGAATTAAGTGTTTAGTATTTAGCCTTTGCAGTCACTGAAGAAGTGGTAAGAAAATACCACAAAATGTTTGACCCCATTATGTACATATTTCCAATTCAGAAATAAACATAATACTAACATACATTTTGAGTGCTTTATTACCTTTAAACAACACAATTTACCTACACATCATGTATATAATAGTGTCAAATATTTCATGGTATTTTCTTACCACTTCTTCAGTAACTGCAAAGACAATAACTAAGGGTTATTATTATGGAATTCCTAAAATTTTTTAATAGAATTAAGTTATTAATTATTTAGTCTTTGCAGTCACTGAAGAAGTGGTAAGAAAATACCACAAAACATTTGACCCCCATTATGTACATCTTTCCAGTTTGGATATAAATATAATAATACCAACATAGGTTTTGAGTTATATGCTACATTATGTAAAACTTCTGTTATTAAACTCATTTTAGTTTATTGAATCATTTTTAAAAAATGATAGGGTGATTAATAATCCAGGATTTTTCCATATATTTTTGCCTTTCAAATTTTCTTAGATTTCATATAAAGGAGACACCTGATTGTCTGGAATTGTCAAACATTCTGGGCAATCAGGTAATTGGAGTATGTTTGTATGCATGCTGTGTCACTTTACTATCTGCAAGAAGTGACCATGTGATAATCACTCTGTTGCTTATTTACTGCCTGTTGGCTCCTCTTCCTGAAAGGACTCTACTGTACTGTGCTGTAATTGGGTTACTTCTAGAATGCCAGTGATAGCTCTCTTTCAGAAGGAGTACATGTTTTTAAAATGATGTACCAACCTGCCACAATCTTTGATTATTCAGTTGAGTGTGTAAATCATGATACTTAATAATTAGTGTTTGGTACATAAAAATTTAAACTTTATATATTATATATATTATATATATATTATATATATATATATTAAACTTTAAATTTATATATTTAAAATTTTTTAATCAAAAAATTTAAAAAGTTTGAAGCAAAAGCCAAATAAAAACTCTTAAAAAATGAAAAGATTGATAGGCCCCACTTTCACAGTCCGTATTCATACTGAAAATCAAGAACAAACCAGCTTTTGCCATTTTGCTCTACTTGAGGTTTCTGTCCTTGCCGAGCTTGCCTTAGGACAATTAATGAATAAAAAAAAAATTTTTTTTTGACATTACATACTATATTTACTCATCATACGTATTATGTACAAGACACTGTATATATATTTTTTTCACATAGTATTATTATACTGTATGTACTAGTATTAGGTTACCTTCAACTGAATTTATTATATATGGTTTGTAAAATTTATAATTATTGTAAACAAAAAAAAAAACATGTTTTTCCAAATATTATTTCTATTTTCACAATAGAATTCCTGATAATTGAATTAACTGGTTAATTAAATCGATTTTTCAGTTTCCCAATTTGCTTATAATAATCAGAACCTACACTCATATTTAAAATGATATTGTTAAAAGGTTGTAGTTTCTTGAAGGCTTGTAAAATACAATACTACATAGTAGTTAAGATAATTTGATATACAATATATTATTTCCAATTATAGTTATTATTCTGTATGGTGGCACAGTTGATGGATAGCCGTCCTCCCCCACACCATGTGGAAAAGACCCATGTTCAAGTCCCATCAATGACATTACGAATTTTATGGGCCTTTTTCACAATGTGGCTGAGTTAGGCCACATGTGAGGGGAGCACGGGTGTTTCTCCTGGAAACCCAGGTTTTTCATCAGCAAACACAAAATTGACCTCAAAACACACGCAATCACCTTAGTTGCTGATGCTCCTAAAACCCTACTACTACTCCTGTATGGTAATGATTAGAGTAAAATTTTTTAGTGGAATGAATTTAATAGAATAAAACTTTTTAATACTATTGCACATAAAAGACTGCTCTACAACTTGGAGCAGTGTGATATTAAGGGAAAGTTACTGCTATGGGATGGTTGAGTGGAAGAAGACAGAGTAATTATTAATGGACACTGGTCTTCGTGGACTAATAGTATTAGTGGAGCCCATCAGGGTTCAATGTTGGGCCCATCGATGTTTTCAATATTTATTAATGATATTGATTAAGAATATATCAGGCTTAATGTCTAAGTTTGCAGATGATACAAAGGTTAGCAGAGTGGTTAATGAGAGTAATCAAGATGAGCTACTGCAACAAGATCTAGAAAATTAAGCAGATGGGCTGAAAAATGGCAATTAAAGATTAACATTGGCAAATGAGGCAGCAGTAATCCTAGATTAATATATCAACTGTGGTACTACACTGAACATAGTGGAAAATGAAAAATACCTGGGAATAATTGCGCAGAAGATCTGAAGTTACAATGCAGACAGGCTGCTGTGACAGCTGATGGGATTTTGAAATATATACAGGAATTTTGCTAGCAATGATGAGGAGATGATTATCACATTGTACATGGAAATGGTTAGGCTGCATCTTGAGTAGTACTGTATACAGGTCCAGAGGCCTCATTTTAGGAAGGATGGGATAGGTACAGAGAAGAACAATGAGATTGGTGAGGGGAACAGAAGAGTGGGACTAGCACCTGCGAGGTGACCTGATTGAGGTTGTTAAGGCCTTGAATCAATTGAGCAAGCTCAGTGCTGATGACATTCTTCCTCTTGCTCAGTCTACACACATGATGGGGCATAAATTCAAATTGAGGATGATAGCAGGATAGATGTGCAGAAGTTTGTCTTCAGCTAGCAGGTGGTTGATTTTTGGAACAAACTTCCATCTGTTGTTGTAGAATTGGATAGTTTGAATAAATTCAAAGAAGAGCTAGAGAGACATGGGGGATGGACAGATGATATGGAAAGGGTGGGGGTTTTTTTTTTTTTTTTGGTTTTTTTTTGGCTGGTGCTGTATAAGCTTGCTTTCTTGCATCATTTGCTATTCCAAATACTAATGTGGTAATGGTAATTAGTAAATATTAGTATTCAAATCATAAGAAGAGGAGAGGGAAAGCTTTCTTTTGAAGCTAAATCAGGAGAAGGTACTTGAACTACTTGATGACCATGCTGTGTAAATTGAGCAACCACTAACAATAATATAAAACTAATTATAATTCAATAATATAAATCTCATTAGACAAAAGTAACTTGTTTTGGGCACATTTTCTATTGGAGGAAAGAAATATTTGATTCAGAAGTAGTTATTTGATGCTTAATATTTACGTAATAAATATGTATTTAGATATTTATAATTTTTTTTTATTTTTAATTATCAGTTGGATGGATGGCAGGATGCAAAAATGATTCAGACTGCAGGGATAGAGATCATATGCTTTGTTATAATGAAAGATGTGAGTGTGAAGTTGGATATGTTTATATAGAAAAGACAAAGACAGGGATTAAACCAAATACATGTTATATAAAAGGTATGCATTATTATTAATATTTTTAATGAGTTATTTACTGTGATCAAAATATGTGATGATTATTTAAAAGAAAAGGGTTTCCACTACCCTATCTATTTCAAGAACAGGAAGATATCATTTAACAGTTAATCTCATTGCTATTTTGTAATGATGTTAACTGTTAAATGATATGTTTCTGTTGATATTAGCACTGGTAAAATGCAAATTCCCATCTTGTGGGTGGTGCCTACAAGAAATAATAAATATTAGCAAATTTTAATACAGTGAAACTTTGCTGTTTACATATCCTTGTTTATACTCTGGCACGACCACCAGGTCAGAGGAGTCTGCATTAAATCATGAATACAATCATTCATTATACAGGGGTCCCTGGTATTTGAGTATTGTATAGTAGATTCTTGATTATCTGAGGGCAGATTAACCCAGTCTCTATAGATGGATAACAAAAAAATAAATAAATATATGGAATCCATTATGGGTGCCATTTGTTAACATTTTGTGAGGTTTCTGACTACAAGATCATTGAATTTCTCAGGAATCAAATCTCCATTTCCAATTTTTGCTTTCTGCCTGCTAGCTCACTCTAGTCATATTTCAATACTCCTTCAGGTAATTTTAACATACTTCTCAGAGGGTCCCCCCCCCTCATTTGTGTCCATTATGTATATTAAATTGGAAAAAATTGTTCTTTCTATTTAGCTAAAACTTCAGCCCATCAATAAATATGAAAAGGTACCAACATATCAACTTTATGAGTCTCTACTTGACTATATAGAACAAGGAGATGCTGCTCTTCCTGATAAGACAATGCTTCTAAATTTATTTACTACCTTTTGCAAGATGATAAACCAAGGGAAAGAGTGAACTGCTGCATTATTTTCCTTTATAAAAAATATGTATGTTGTAAATTTTATATTGTCTTCTCATCCTATAATATGCTTTTATAAATATAAATACAGTATGTATATAAATAAATTTTTAGTTTTTTCACATTTACATGTTTTTTTTTTTCATTTTGCAGGTTATTACATCCATCCCAAATAAACAGAAGTTTACTGTACTTTAAAAAATATTCTAAGAGTTTAATGAGCATATTATGTAATAAAATATATAATGTGTAGCCAGTTTACAAAAACATATCCTTGTTTATACTCTGGCACGACCACCAGGTCAGAGGAGTCTGCATTAAATCATGAATACAATCATTCATTATACAGGGGTCCCTGGTATTCGAGTATTCATTATTTGAGTCCTTGCAGTTATGAAGATTTGAAAATTAAAGAATTAAAGGAAGCCCTTGAGAAAATTGACCAAGCAATTGAATATTTTTGTGAGAACTACTCACTTCATGATTGTGCAGCAAAAGTTAAGTGCAAAGGTAAAGACATAACTAAATGCTACTACACCATTTTATCTGAAAAAATGCAGCAAAAAAAACCAAGCAACTGGATTTATTCTTTATTCGTAAAACTGAAAAATAGTGCAACTTCAAAAAACTTAACTTAACCTTACATTGCTCAACATATTATAATAAAAAATTTCTAATAAAATAATTGTCTCATTTTTCAGTTCCTTCAATCCATTTTTTACTATGTGCAAGTACATTAGCATTAGTAGAGGCACATGATGCAAGAAAGCAAGCTTATATAGCATCAGCCAAAGGAAAAAAAAAAAAAAACCTTCCCATTTCACTGATCCATTCATTGCAATATGTATGTCTGCCTTGAATTTATTTAAGCTATCAACAGATGGACATAATACACTTTACGAAAATTTAATACCCATTTTAAGTGGATTTGTTTTAAGTGCTATTTTCTGGAACCAATTATCATTGGATAACGAGAACCTCCTATTTAGCAGTCAAGAGTTTGAACCACAGTCCATCCAAAGAGCATGTGCTACACACTCTCACTCCTGACCACTCAGCTACATTAGGCCTAATTATGTACATGTCATCATCCAAGGGATTGACTGTTCAGTGAGACAGTGTCACAAGCTAACACATTAGGCAGTAGTTTATTTCCACAATAATTTGCTCTGAATGTGAATTTTTGCAAATCTGTTCTGCAGCCATATTTTTTCAGTTTAAATTTGTGACCACTTTTGTCATTAAGAAAGAATAAAGATGCCATCAGCATTTAGTTTATTTAACCCTTTTAAGCTTTCTATGGTTTGATTAGGTCACCATGCAGATACCTAGTTTCTGGAGGATGTAATTTACAGAATCTTTCATAGTAAGCTTAACCTTTTGGGTCCCCAACTAATATTATTGATCTTCTCTGCACCCCTTTCACCATTACCTTTTTAAAATGGGGTTTCCAAATCTGTATGCAGTATTCTAGATGTGGCCTAACCATTGCTTTATACAATGGAATAATCACCTCTTTGTCCCTGCTAAAAAAGTTCCTATATATCTTTGAAAGATGCGCCCCCCCCCCCCCCGTGAGCTGTTCTGGCAGTGTGCATGTACTGCTAAGAGAACTTCATGTTGGGCTGTACACTTATCCCTAGATAAATGTACAAGAGGATTTTGGACAATCTCCATGCAGATGAAACAAATTGCTACATTGAACTCAGCACTCAAGACTGTTCAGCTGAGTGAATTAAAGGTCTCGGTTGAGTCACCTGATGAACACATGGAGATGAAACTAAAAACTTCAATGATGGATTTCTTCTACATTGGTAGGCAATGAATGAGCTTTTAAATGAAGCGCCAAATTCAGAAATATCTTCCAAGGTTATTATAGATGTCGAAACTGATCTTTGGTGCTACAAGGAAGTTCTGAATGAGCAAAAAAAAGGACATTTGTCAAGATTCAGACAAAGTGCAAATTTAAAAATGTCTCATGTGAAGACAGAATAACTTCAGAAAAATATTGCCATACTTGGAAGCACCATAAAAATTTTAGGCACCGTGATGACCTGGCATTCAGGATTTGTTGTGCTCTGCAACCAATCATCAGAAATATGATATAATATATGATAGTGTAAATAAATAGCACAGACATAATGCTATTTATTTACACTTTCATAACATAGCTCACTCCTTCAAAATTAAATTTTCTGATTAAAAATATTCTTCAGTATGCAGTCAGATTTAGAACATATCGACATTTAAATGAGGTGGAATTTTAATTTAATTATTATCATCAACAACTCAGGATCACAACAAAATATATTATTAATGACACTTGAGATGCCACAAGTATCTGTATTCTTTGCCTACATTTTTTGCTAAACAATCATTATAAACATATAGGACAATTTTTAACTTCAATAAAAGTGTTATAGTATCACCGGGAAACAATTATTTTCTTTTTCATTAAAAAAAAAAAAAAAAAAAACCCTCATGCAGCAACTGTTCACTATTCCCAAACTTTCCATATTGAAGTAAGCACAAGTTTGTGTTTGTTTGTTTTTTTATTTCAGAGTGTTTCATAATTTAATAACTACTACCCTGTATAATAAATATAGACTTTCTTGTTTTGAATATTTTTCTTATATGGTTCTTTTTTTTTTTTTCTCTCTCTCCCTTCTTTTAGCTGACTACTTTCGGAATTGCTTAGTTCCAGAGCAGTGTTATAGTATGAATAAAAACACATACTGTAATGGTGGTATCTGTTCATGCAAAATGGGATACTATTATAATGGCAAGGACTGCATTTCAAGAAGTAAGTTATGAAATTATACAAATGTTTTTTTTTTTAAATCCTTGTAATTTAGATAAACAAAAAAATTCCACAATCACAAGAATTAAGGCCATGGCTATACACGAGGCACTTATTACCTCCATCCAGCAGGAATAGAGGAAATCTTATATGCATGGGGATCACTTTAATAAATTCATGGAGATTTCTCATCTTTTTAATTGAGAAATGGAACAGAATAACTCTGCTTAATAATAAGTATTAATTATTGTGCAGAATTTCAGATTGATGTTTATTGTTTCACATATATATTTAGGAGTCATTTTAAGGAAGAAATAGTAGTGTATGTGCTTTATTTATGATTATTAAATAACTGGCAAGAACATTTTTCTGCTGAAAATCACAAGTTACACTTGGGAAGGTTGACAAAGAACTACATTTTGAATCACAAATTTCAAACTAGCATGTGGTCACAAATTCCAAATTAGCACATGGCTAAGTGATTTGAACATAATGAATGTATGCCAGTAAATACAAAAAAATAAATTTTTCCCCAGTCCCATGATAAAGGGACCCTTCTGTGCTTGTGTGGTAAATTTACTCATCCTAACTATAACTGAAATACCACAAGGCTCTACTTGTGGTTACTTCCTGCTTTTTTCCTTCTGTATATAGCTAATCTTCTAGGAGACTGCAAATGCCATTCACAGATTTGCTGATAGCATTCCACACTTTTTTTTCTAAATGATTTTCTCTAAAAAAAAAAAGTTGAAAGTTGCAACCGCTTCAACACAGATATCCAAGTCATTTGCCAAATGGAATCTGATAATTTTATTGATTTCAGTGCTAAAAAAAAAAAAGTTCAGTCCTATCTGATCTTTCACAAAAAAGAATTTTTACTAATAAAGGGCTGAATCTTTAGATAAGATCAGATTTATCTGCTTGAAGTTATGTTAACATCTACCCGTTTCTGTCATGAAGCATATCACAACGACATGTTTTACACATTCAGTAAACAGGCATTTATCTTCAGCTCTCAAAATTGCTTTACATATGAACAGTTATTAATTTTATACAAATGTAGTCATCCTTTGAATACTGTTCATTCTAACATCTGTGGTAGCATACTTTGAATCTCTCTAAAATCCTTCTCTCCATATGAGAGAGAGAGAGAGAGAGAGAGAGAGAGAGAGAGAGAGAGAGAGAGAGAGAGAGAGAGAGAGAGAGAGAGAGAGAGAGAGAGAGAGCAGTTTGACTGGTGTGCTTTTACTGAGCTATAAAACTCAAGCAGTTTTTTTTTCTTTTGTTTTACTATAACTTCAAATTTTTTTTGTGCTTACAATATTCAGAAATTTTAAATTTAGTATCAGTAAATGCTTTAACTTTCAACACATTTACAGTATTAAATTGTTAAATATGCTATGATGGAGTTGAGTCAGTTCTTGTTAAAATTAGTTCTGAATACTGATTATTCATTTTAATTGAATAATTATGTGTGTTGGGGTTTCCCTGTTTGTCATAAGAGTATGCTGGAGTAGGTTTCTTTTTGAGATATTGGTTTTTTTTTTTTCTTCAAAAATTTAAAACTTTTGTAAATAAGTGCTTTTAAATATTAATTTCTTCCAATTTTGACACGATTAACCAGCATTAAAATTATTGTAAAAGAATCAAAACAAGCTCATCACTAATATTTTTAAAAGCAATAATAATATCCTCTGTGTCTATTTATGCATCACTTAATTTTACTTCATGAACTGGTCATTCATTCTAGATCTGAATTCCAGACAATTTCTTCAATTTTTGCTTTTGTAAATCCAATCAGCTAACCAAAGCTAACATTTTTGATCTCCTCTGATTTTGAAAGCTATTTTTGTGCTGTGAGCTCTGAAAACTTTATCTCTTATTAGTTGGGAATACAGATGAGACATTTACTGATATTGAATTTAAATCTGAATAATGTACTTTAAAAATTTCAAGACAATTCATACATAAACTGGCATGCTAGTTGAAATATACTTGAAACAACCTTGAAAAACATAGATCAGTGTATTAGTATTGGCAAATGATGCTAGAGAGTAAGCTTACACAGCATGGGTAAAAAAAAAAATCCCATTTCACCTATCCATCCTCTCCAATAGTATATCTAGTTCTTCCTTGCATTTATCCAAGCTATCCACTTCCACACCATCAGACAAAGGTTTGTTCTAGCAGTCAACCTCCCATTGGCTGAAGGCGAACTTCAGCACATCTGTTCTGCAACCGTCCTTCCTCAATTTGAATTTATGACCCTCTTGTGTGTATAGTCTGAGCAAGAGGAAGAATATCATCAGCACTCAGCTTGCTAAATCCATTCAAAGCCTTAAACACCTCAGTCAGATCTGAACCCTTCACAAGTACCTAATCTCCAGACACTGCAATTTGCAAAACTGAAGCCTTTCTTGGTAAGAGCTCCCCTTTGCTCCACTCACCAATCTTGTTGCCCTTCTTTGTACTCATTCCAGCAGCTCTACATCCTTCCTAAAATGTGAGGCCTTGAGACCTGTAGGCAGTACTCAAGGTGCAGCCTGACCATTGCCTTATACAATGGGATAATGACCTCCTTATCCCTGCTAGAAAAATTTATATATATCATTAATAAAACCCCATCAGCTGTCCTGGCAGCCTGTATGCACTGCACAGAGAACATGTCTGACTGCACAGTTATCCCCAGGTATTTTTCATTTTCCACTACCCTGAATGTAGCATTTGATATATTACTCTAGGGTTACTGCTTCCCATATACAGTACTTTGCATTTTTAGCGTTAAACTTCAATTGCCATTTCTCACCCCATCTGCCTAACTTTTATAGGTAACGTTGCAGTAGCATATTGTTATTGCTGCCATTAACCACCCTGCCAACCATTTGCAAATTTGGACATTGCACCTAATATGCCTTCATCAGTATCATTAATAAATATAGAAAACAACAATGGGCCCAACATCAAACCCTGGGGACTTCACTAGTTACATTAGTCCACGAAGACCAGTGTCCATTGATTACTGCTCTTTGTGTTCTCTGACTCAACTTTCCCTTTATCCATAGCAGAAACTTGCCCTTAATGCGACACTGCTATAATTTGTACAGTAGTTTTTTATGTGCAACAGTATCAAAAGCTTTCCTTAAATCCAAGTACATGATATTAAAATTATTTTTTGCATCCACTTCCTTGGGGCTACATTTTAGTAGCCAATAGAATTTGTCAGACAAGATTTCCCCTTAAAAACCCCATGCTGTGTCAGAAGTATAACTGCAGTCTTGTCTAGATGATCCTTTAACCAGTAACTCCATTACTTTCCCTGGAACTGAAGTTAAACTAACAGGTCAGTAATTACTCGCGTCACCCCTTTGATCATCTTTGTCAACTGGGGATACATTCACACAACTCCAGTTTGTGGGGTCATTACCCTGAATCCGAGGATGCTCTCATAATTATGGCTGAGGGTTTGCTTACTTTCTTGGCTACCTCACTGAATATTACTGAATAGGTCCCATCCACCCCAGGTGCCTTTCTTGTGTTTAACTTCAACAATTTCTCTTCCACTTTCTTCTGATATTATAAAATCATTTAGCTCCATGTTAGAGCTTAATAAACTTCTGTCATCCCCTTCCCTAAAGAATTCCTCACATGTGAATGTAGATGTAAAATACTCATTCAGTTTGTCAGCAGAAACCTGAGCAAGATCATCAACAGTTGAATCATTGAGATTCGAGTGGACTAATTTGGTTGATCCCGTTCCTTCTAGTGTTTACATAATTAAAGAAGTCTTTTCTGTTTTTCTTTGTATCCTTTGCCAAAGATTTTGTGTAATCTGCCTTAGCTTGCCTAATCTCCTTCGTGACTTGTTTACAGACTAGTTTATATCTACTATAAGCTTCTGTGTCCCCTGATAATATATATGCATCCCATGCATTTTCTTCTCTGCCACAAGTTTCATCAGTTCATCTGACATCCATTTAGGCCTTTACCTTGAAGAGTATTTCTTAGTTGGCACGAAAAGCCTAGTAGCTTCTATGATTAATTCCTTGAATGCTTCCCATTTAGAATTTGCTGATGACATCATCAGTTGGTCCCATTGTATAGAATTTAAAAACTGCCTGAGACCACCATAGTCACCTTTATGAAAGCAAAAACTCTCCCCTTTACCCTTGATGGTGGTTACATCTTTAGGTAAATCACACATCAATACACTGCGATCACTGCCACCTTTTCTTTTACATGTTCTTTTATCTACACCTTTTCCTTGCCACCTGTTCTTTTATCTGCATATTCTTAATGCATGAATAATCACTGCTGTTAATCAGATCAATAGTATTATTCCCTCTTGTGTCCTCTAATCATTCTCTCCAGAACTCACATGAAAAATTTAGATCTATGTACATACTCTTAGAAAGGTTATGCCTAGTCATGGCCTTGGCCTGATTCTACATTGTCTATTTACTAAAAATCTTAGAACCCAGTTATTTAACTGATGTTTTATTCTGTACTGTTTATTTTACAAAAAGCTTAGTCTTAGATTGTTGTTAATAAGCTTTATGAATATAAAGAATTTTTGTGCTTACTTTCTCTGTTAGGTAAATTATTTTATTTAAAAAAAAAAATATATATATATATATATATATATATATATTATTATATAATTCTTTTCATTCATCTTTGCACTTAAGTGTTTTTACTCTGCACATTTACCTGTGAATTATTTTTGAATAATTTATTAAGAAATAAAGAAAAACAACTAAAAAATAAAGATGATCTGTATTACAATGAATAATTGGATAAAGTAGTTTCATAAACATTTTTGGTTAAGACTACCAAAAAAAAAAATGAGAAAAGGCTTAGCAAATCCTCACTTAATGTACACTGATGAGCCAAAACATTATGACCAGCGAGTTGTTATGCAAATCGAAGCAACTGCAGGTGAACTACAGTGCAGGTCAGAACACGGTATAAAAAACACCTGATATAGCTCTGTTAATCAGTGTTACTCTTGTTCTTCAGATGGGAAAGGCAGCAGACATAAGCGAGTTTGACAAAGGCCAAATTGTAATGGCCAGACGACTGGGTCAGGGCATATCCGAAACAGCACTGCTGGTGGGATGCTCATGGTCAGCCGTGGTTAGCACCTACCGAAAGTGGTCCTAGGAGGGGAGCCCACAAACTGCCGGCGAGGTGTTGGACGACCACAGCTTTTTGATGCTCGAGGTGAGTGAAGGCTCTCCCAGATGGTACGTGGCTACAGAAGGGCGACTGTGGTGCAACTCGCGGGTGATGCCACAATGCACAGTACATCGAATCCTGTGAAAATGCTGCATAGCCACAGGCTCCAAGTGCCCATGCCAACTACGGTTCACTGGCGACAGTGCCTACAATGGGCACGTGAGCATCGAAACTGGACCTTGAGTGATTGGAAGAAGGTCATCTGGTCCGATGAATCGCATTTCCTGTTGCACCATGCAAACGGCCAGGTACGCGTGCATCGTTTACCTGGTGAAGTGATGGTGCCTAGATGCACCATGGGACGAAAACAAGTCGGTGGCGGCGGTCTCATGCTTTGGGCGCTGTTCTTCTGGGGTACCCTGGGTCCAGTCATCCATGTGCCAGGCAATCTGATGTCTACCACCTACCTAAACATCGGGGGATGGGGGAAACCCTTGGTGCCATTTGACATTAAACACACTACCATTGCTGACCAGGTACACCCCTTCGTGGCAACGGTCTTCCCCTCTGGTGGTAACATCTTTCAGCGGGATAACGCGGCATGCTGCGCTGCCCGGATTGTTTGAGACTGGTTCGTGGAACATGAGGAATACTTCCAGGTATTGCCCTGGCCTCCAAATTTCCCAGACATCAATTCTATAGAGCATCTGTGGTTTGTGTTGGAACTCTGACCTGCAGCAACTCTGATCTGCAGCATTTCAACCACAGACCTTACAGGAGTTAAAGGATCTGCTGGTTACGTGTTGTTACCAGATACCACAGAACATATTTAGAAATCTTGTAGCGTCCATGCCTCGCCAGATACGAGCTGTTTTGGCTGCACATGGAGGACCAACATCATGTTAGGTAGGTGGTCATAATGTTTTGGCTCATTCAGCGTATATATATTAGCAGTTATATAAGTAGTAACTTTTGTCAGATATGATGATGAATATATGTTATGTGAATACATCAGTGCAGTATGGATTTTATTTGCAGATGGTAGTGAAGCTAAAGCACAAGAAATATATAAAGCTGCTCTGGTAGCAGCAGCTTGTTTTATTGTTGCTATTGTAGGAATTTTTGTGGCATGCATATTGAGAAGGTGAGTAAAAATATGCATAAAAAAGTTACTCATTATAAATAAATTTTTTAATTGTGTTAGGGAAAAAAATTTAAACCTTATCATTTCATTAACTTTAATTAGAAAATTTATCAATATTTATTTGAAACAAGTTGCATGCTTTATATAAATATATAAAATAAGTAAAATAGAGGCAATATGGAAAAAGTGCAGAAAAAAATAGTAAAGAAACAAATAAATAAGGACAGAAGAAGGAAAGTAGAAGGAATGCCTATCTGAAAAATTTTGAAAATATTAAATATAAGGAATATTTTTCATATTTTTATTTTATATATATATATATATATATATATATTTATTTTTTTTTTATTATTATTTCACTGCAACATTTATAATTCATATTTTTTAATATGACAGTGTATAAATAAAAGTTAGCTTTGCAGAATACATTAATATAGCAGGATCTATATCCTTTTAGTGTAGTAAGTTTATAAACATAAGTTTGTATTGGGGAGGGGGAATGTTTTTTTTTCTTTATAATATCATTGCTCTCTTACAAGTAATATCTTTAATCATCATATCATTATTTCAGATAAAGTCCACTTTCCTATTAAAAATATTAGTGATCCATTTGGTTATGGATTAAGGTAAATTATTGCAAAAATGAAGCAACACTGAGGCATTTAATACCAAGGGTATGAAAGATCAATACCATTAGAGAAAAGAACTCTGGTTTTTACCTATTACAAACTTCAGTTTCAGATATATAGCTGTTGTATGTTTGTCAGATTTAGAATGTCTTTGCACTGGAAATAATTGCTCAAATTCAGGAATTTGCAATCTTTTTTTCTTTGCTGCAAAATTCTTGATTAATAATAGTTTTTGCAGCTAGCCCTGTAGTAATAATAGTTTTTTTGCAGTGAATCTATTTTAATAGTTAGTATTAGTAGTTGAAAATGATGCATGAAAGCAAGCTTATAAAACATTGGTCAAAAAAAAAAAAAAAAAAGAAAACCTCCCATTTCACATATCCATCCCCTCCAATAGCTTGTCTAGTTCTTCCTTGAATTTATTCAAACTATCCACTTACACAACAACGGATGAAAGCTTCTTCCAGCCACCCATTGGCTGAAGGTGGCTGGAAGAAGGACAACCATCCTTCCTCGATTTGAATTTATGCTCCCTCAAGTACATAGTCTGAGCAAGAGGAAGAATCCCATCAGCATTGAGTTTGCACAAGCCTGAAACATTTCATTCAGATAATATCACAGGTGCCTAGTCTGCAGACAATGCAATTTGCAGAAACTAAGCCTTTCTTGGTAAGTACTCACAATGTGGCCTGACCATTGCCTTATACAGTGGGATAATCACCTCCTTTTCCCTGCTAGTAAAATTCTTGTTATAACATTGACAAAACCCCATGAGCTATCCTGGCAGCCTGTCTGCATTCCTCAAAGAACTTCATATCTGACTGCACAGTTATATCCCAGGTCCTTTACATTTTTGATTATCCTGAGTACCACTCAGGTTGGTACATTATTCTGGGATTACTGCTATCCATATGCAGTACCTTGCATTTGTTAATGTTAAGCTTCAATTGCCAATTCTCAGCCCATCTGCCTAATTTTTCTTGACTTGTTGCAGTAGCATACCCTGATTACTGTCATTAACCACCCTGCCAACTTTGTATCATCTGCAGACTTAAACATTAAGCCTGATATGTCTTCATCAATATCATTAATAAATATTGGAAACAGCATTTGAAGTGTGGTCACCTTAATTTTATAGAGAGGAATAATGACCACCTTCCCTTTACTTGCAGAATCATATTAAATCATAGATAGAACATTGTGCCCTTCTTGCCACCTGCATACACTGCACATTGAAGTTAATTTCTTTCTGTATCATAATTCCCAAGTCTTTCTAATCCTGAACATCCTTTAATTCCTTCTCTCTAATCTGTTAACAGCTCTTGGATTTCTCTTCCCAAAGTGCAATACTTTGCATTTGGTAGAATTAAACTTTAGCTGCAATTTTTCAGCCCATATTTTTCATATCCTTTTGAAGTAACATGGTCTGGTTTTCAACCTTAACTACCCTCTCAGCATTTAAGTCATCAGCAAACTTTATCAGCTTTCCCTGTATTCACTCATCAGTGTCATTTAGGAAAATAAGAGACAGAGGTCCAAGCACTGATCTCCAAGGAACCTCACTTGCTGTTCCAGTTCGCTCTGAAGAATACCCATTTATGATCACCCCCTGTCTCCTGGCCTTCAAGCAACTCCTAATCCATTGATTGATCTTTCCTGTTATCCCAACCTACTGTAATTTATGCAATAACTTCTTGTAAGCAACTGTATCAAAATCCTTATGGAAATCCAGATACAGTAAACCCCCGCTATTCGCGGGGGTTACGTTCCTGAGAAATGTCGCGAATACCGAGTTATGGATCCCATAGTAATTAAGGGGCTCTGTTCCAAAGTATGAAATATATAAGAAAAACTAGTATAAAATTTTGTCTATGTATGTATTATATGTACCTTCATAATATGACTATGTACATAGACAGTACATAGTGAAATTCAAGCATATGGCATCGAAATGAAAATAAGAAACAATTTAATATTAAATGTAATATTTATGTGAAATTTCAAACAAATCTTTCAAACCAGTGCCTTTGCTAGCAAAAAAACTTATCCCGCCAGTGCTATCACCAGTTTCGCTAAAGTGTTGATAAAGGAGTTTTGCTTTTTCACGAATGATGAGTGAACTTAACGGAATTTTATTTTGAGTTTGGTCTTCTATCCACAGATTTAAAGCTTTTTCCATTTTTACTAATTTAACATCACGAGTTACAGAGCAAATTTTTTAAGCAATTAGCACGTTTTCACGGACACTATGGCGGATTTTTTCTTCCGATTTTTTGATTGATCGTACCGTTGACTTTATGTTTTGCCACTGAGGAGACACTTTCACCATTAGAAATTTTGTCTAATAACTCGATTTTATTCGCTAATGTCATCATCTTCTTTGATATTTTCGCATTTTCCTTGTTATTCATAGCCATATTTTTGTACGGGTTAGAAAGAACTTGTCCACAATAAAGTCACTTTCTTCCGTTAACACACTAGAAAAAAAAGTCTGTTTTACACTGAAAAACGGTAGATTTATCACTTTTGTAAGCATATCAGTTTATAAATTGATAAATTTATTCAATTTATAAGCATATAAATTAAAAGCAAACGACGAAACCTTCCATGACAAGCGCATAACACATACCGAACAAGGATTAGCGAGAAACATCCACGCTCGCAATTTTGTCACCCCTCTCCCCCACCCACTGAGCGCTGTTTTGACCGGGAAAGATAATTTTAGCCATGCCCATGTTTTTTTACGGCGGAAAATATTCACGGCGCTTTAAAATTCACTTTTTTTTAGGTTTCATTTTATATTAAATCGGCAATCGCGAAACCGCGAATAGCGGGGGTTTGCTGTATATAATTTTTTTTCATCCAACTATATAAACTCATAGTAATTTACTCCAGATTTGTCAAGCAAGATCTCTTCACAGAATAGAATGATGATCAGACTCAGACACATTTTGTATAACATTGTTGTTGAGCTGCTTCTGTATTACATCTTTAGCCATAGATTCCAAAATCTTACCAACCACAGAATTCGTACTTTCATACTCACTGGTCTATAATTGGCCATCGCTTCTTCAGCTTCTCCCTTATGGATTGTAGAAGACATTGGCACTTCTCCAGTAAGAGGGAATAATCTCTGATTATTCCCTCTTACCTGCATCCAAACATTAACATTATTAATGTTTGGATGCACCTCACTTGCTACCTTTTTCAGTATAACTGGATGCATATCATTTCCCCCCTGGAGCTAAGCACTCTCTCAGCCTCTGCATCTTTTCAAATAGATACATCTCTGATATCATTATGTCACTTATTTTCCTGATTATATGATTGAAGTTGTATCAGCTAAGCGCAACAAATCTCAAAGATTCATCTTTGAGATCTGCTGCATTTAGCTGGCAAAAGTGAAATATGACTATCTGGCAGAGAAGGAATGAGCGGACAGCAGCTACAACCTATTCTGATTATATAGATAAATAAATATACTTTAAGAAGTATAATCGACCAGTATATATGTGCCATACTATATTTAATAGTACAAAATATCTAACAGGTTAGTGAGTTCGTGCAATGTATTGAAATTATTATACAGCTTTTTTTTTTTTTTTTTTTTTTTTTTTATGCACTTTATTATTAGGAGGCAGGTAAATGCTACATTAGAGTGGTAATTTGGACTCTAAAGCATTATTATTCAGATATAGCTATGTATTTCTGATGCGCTTGCACTATATTTATACGTTGTGTGTGTGTGTGTGTGTTATGGGGGGGGGGGGGGGTTTAGTGGTGCATAAGCTGCCAGGGCTATAGTGTGCCTATGGAAATTAATAAAAATGGTGCATTTTATCCACTAGTTTTATATTTATTTTTATGCATTTTAAAAATTTCATTCTGATATTTCTTCAAGTCCCTGTAAAACCAACGTAACTTGAAGAAAAAAAAATTATTCTATATCTTTTAGGTCTTTCTGTAGGCATGATCAGTCAAGTCGGGGAAACAGGCATAATCATGAAAATGATATTTTTACAATATCAGATGAACTTGGTGCACTTGGAGCAATAGACAAGCCACCTTCATATGAAGATGTTATTCGAAGTGAAAGAAATGTAAAAATCTTTATGTAATTTATATGTGTATATGAATAATATAAATTTATATAAAGTGTGTTAAATAAGAAATGTAATCAAATAATAATCCGGGTTGTTGTTTTCAGATTGAGTTTTTCTTTCAGGCATATTAGCATATGCGTAAAAGTGCTTACTTCACCATGTCTCTCCACATGTAACAACTTGACTCCCACTGGATGAATTTCAGTGAAATTTTTTATATGAATCTTTCTAAAAGATTTGTTGATTCATCTCAAATTTTACAAAATCAGACCAATGAAATTTCACCTCCCCTCATAAAATTTCTTCAAGTTACTGCCTTATATAAATCAAAGTATGTTTCAAATATTTGAATGTTACTTGAAAAATAAAATTAATTTTCAGCATGTTTTCTGTTAGGCATTTGGAAGGTTTTAGGATCAATTCTGATTTGAAAGCCCCGATGGTCCTCACCCCCATGGAAACCTGTATTAGCTTTGGAGTTTGAGAGCTGTCCAAAAGAAGTCAGGAGATTGACACCAAATTTCCAGTACAGGTTTCATTGGTCCCCACAAGAAGTTTTTTTAAATCAGTTACAATTCCACTGCACCCCTGCCCCCTTCACAGAAATATATAAATGTAAGTATGTTTAAGGCATACTTGAGAATAAAAAGTTGGATAGACACTAAATTTTCATCTCTTGTTTTGTTGGTTCCTATGGAGGCTTTAAATCTAGTTTAGATTTTATACCCCTCTTAGTTGTGAGGTATAAAAATGGTACTGCCCATCCTCTTAGTTTTAAGGAATAAGTTATTCAGGACCTTAACTAAGAGGATAGGCAGTCGTACTTCTGGATTTCCAAGGGAAAAATTTTTAATCTCTTCTGTTTCTTTTTCTTTTCTGAAATTTTTCTGCCTCTGACCTATTAGTTTATATGAGTGAAAAATAGACTCTCCTGCTTTTCTTTTTCTGTTCCTTTTTTGTCTTCCCCTCATTCCCTCGCTCATCCACCATTAAAGTACTCCAATGAAATAATCCATGGAAATAAATTAAATCATGGGGTTTCGCTGTTTACCCTTTGAAGACTGTTCTCAAATGCTGCTGTCATGTGTCAGGTTAGCTTACATATGCTAACCAGTGGCAGATTTCCGCACAGGCGCGCGCCTGGGGCCTCTTAAATAGAGGGGGCCTCAAATCTCAGGTCCCAAAAAAAATAAAATTGTTTCATTTTTAATTTTTACACTCATCATTATTACCGTTACTGAATAAAAACTATAATTTAATATGAGAAGTTAGTAAACTCTTATGCGAATATCCCTACATATTATATGAAATATCTATGCGAACTAAGTGAATCTGAAGTAGAATACGTATTATCATTAATGCTTAGTTGTGCAATTTTTTCATTTAAACATTAGTTAAAATGTGCATGAAAGAATTGCGCAACCAAAATGATTAAAACCGCAACACCAAATCTAGAGCACACTGTAATGGTACCGAAAATACTTAGAGGGGGGCCTCAAAATTGAATTGTGCCTGGGGCCTCTCAAGTGCTAAATCCCCCACTGATGCTAACTACTTTACCATTTCATTAGGATGGCTTCATTGGTTATGGCAGATCAGCAGATTTATATTCTGCATACTTGGTTGAACACTATTAAATAAAAGTTTTAATCCGTATTGATGGGAAAGTTTTGTGGCCCCAATTTCTTGGAGATGGATGTCTTTACCTAATTATAGGTTAAAGTTTGCAGTTATTGTTTCAAGTATGTTATGTTTAGTCTAATTTTATTTATTTCTTATATTTTTTTTAGTTTAGTTTGGTGGTTTTCTTTAGACACCTTTTTATAATATGTATTTGATGATCTCTTGTCTAATTTGCAGTTCAGGTTCTGTAGTTTTTATAGTCTAGTCAATTATAATATGGGGTCTATAAGGTAAATATCCTAATGTTGTTTTGCATACATTCTAGTTTATGTGTATAGCACATCTTGAACAAAGAAGCATTTTGCTCCTCGTTGTATCATGTTTAAATCACTGATTAGTATTAGTATTAATAGTAGCAAGAAAGCAAACTTATACTGCATCAACCAAAAAAAAACTAAAAAACCTCCCACTTCACCTGTCTCCTCCCATCCTCCAATAATTTGTCTGGTTCTTGAATTTATTCAGTGTCTACCATCTACAACAAAACAGATGTGCAGAAGTTTGCCTTTAGTTAGTGGAACTACCCACTAACTGAAGGCAAACTTCTGCACATCTCTCCTGCAACCATCCTTCCTCAATTTTATGACCCACATGTCTGAGCAAGAGGAAGGATTCCATTGCCATTGAGTTTACTCAATCCATTCAAAGCCTTAAACAACTTAATCAGAACTCTGTGCAGGTGCCTAGTCTTCAAACACTAATAATTTGTAGAAAACTGAAGCCTTTCCTTGTAAGGGTACACTTTTGTTTCTGTCACTGATCTTTTTATACCCTTCTCTGCACATCATCCTTTCTAACAAATCAACATCCTTCCACAAATAAGACTTACAGACCTGTATACAGAGAGAGAGAGAGACCTCTCTCTCTCTCTCCTGAATCCAATGATGCTCTCATAATTATGGCCAAAGGCCTTCTTACCTCTGACCACATGGGTCCAATTTGCAGAAGATACAGGAGTTAAGGTTGCAATGTTACATTGGCTAATTTATGCAAGTATGATATTCAAAAACAAAAGTAGAGTTTTTTTTTGTTTTTTAAGACTGCTGACTCTTCACTATATATATATATATATATATATATATATATTATGCTTCTTTGTGTATGGACCTTGGCATACTTGTCAACTTTCTGATTTTTTTTTATTTGGCTGATATGCCTTATTTAAGAAACAATTTCTTAAATAAGGGAACAACATGATTAGCTGTCCATGTTCATGATCAGCCATGATCTATTTCCGTTATATTCTACCCAAAATGAAAGAAAGAAAATTACTCTTAAGAGTAACTACAATTTATTACACTGTAATTGTTACCTTTTGTTACCAGCATCATGCTCCAGAACTCCTGCTAGTTCCTTGATCACATGCCCAAATACTCTTAGTGATCAGGGTGTCCATGAAAGTAAGAGATGGGGGAGAGGTTGAGATATGACATCATAAGAGAGAGAGAGTAATTAACCTTAAGTGGTAAATCAGATGCCCAGTAACCTCACCCTACCCTTTTAAAGGTAAGATGAGATCTCTTGTAATTTTATACAATACATTGAAAAAAAAATCTGAGAATTTTTTAAATTTAATTTTAATATAATTTTTATTTAAATTTATATTTATTTAAAATATTTTTTTATGTTTATATTTTTAATTTATATTCTGTTGTTGAATAGATATTAATCCATGTATATCTTTATTTCTCCCCATACTTCTGTTTCTCCATCCTACCTTTAAATGTTGTTATAGTAGAAGGGACTTAAATTTTCATGTTTTGCAATAATCAGGTTTGTAGTAACGAGGTCCCCAAAATCAAAATTTTACCTTTATTATTATTTTTTATTATTATTTTTTTTTTTGGCACATACTATACATTTAAGAATAATAATAAATAATAATAATATCAAAAATAAATTAATAAAATAAAATAATTAAAATAAAAAATAATAAAAACAAAAGCCTTGTCTAACAATACAGTTTTTAAAGATTTTTTTTTATTTGTAAGATAAACTAAGAAAAAAGAAATTAACAGAAATGAAAATATTGTACAGTATATATTTTGATGTATACAATATTTTCGTATCACAGTAAAAGAATTAATCTTAATATAAAAGGAGACATAAAATCCATTAACTTTTAGAAAAATTAATCTAATTTAAAGAAAGAATCCAATGTTGTTTGCACAGTTTTTGTCTTATATGCATTTTTAACTACAGCACAGACATTATAAAATGCAATAGTTATTTCTTTATAAACATTACTGCAGGCCAACACATTCTCTATTATGCTCAATATACATTTTAGGCATCTTTTTTTAAATGGTAGTGTGCATGTGCTTCTTCACTTTCACTGTCGTTGGTAACAAAAACATCATTGTTTTGCTTGGTGCTTAGCAGATCTTCTGTTGTTGTACATGTACCTTCATAAACTCTTCAAATTCGCCAACTAAGTCCATAGCTCCTTCAAATTTCCCCATTCCTCAATGTTGCCATCACATTCGTCTGCTGGACCATGTTTTTCGATGATATTCTCTCCAAAGCCACTCTTTCTGGAGCAGTTAATTATTACACTTGATGCAATACTGTCCCAAGCAATAAAAAGATTATGGATAGAATCCAAGACGTTCCAATTTAGCTGCAAATTGTTCCCTCCCTCCTATGTTGAGAATCAAGTACCTTATCAGGCAAGCTCTATATGCTCCCTTGTGGTTATAAATAATGCCTTGACCCAGTGGCTGCATAAAACTGGTGGGGAAAAAAAAGAAGTAAACTAAACTGCAGCCATTATCACCCACTGCAGAATGGAAGCCTGCTCAACAATTCATGTTGAGAGAAATGGACCATAATCTACTATGCCAGTCCAGTGCGGGTTGGCAGATCGACCGTATTTAGCAGTCAGGGGCTTGAACTCTGGTCTACTCAAAGGCATGTGCTACTGCACTCTTGCTCATGACCATTCGGCTATGGATGGTAATGGGAGGTTAAAAACAACAGCCGTATATTTGTCAACTTAAGTGTCTCAGCAGAATGTGCTGTACAACGATCTAGAATCATCAAAATGTTCCTTTTTTTCTGAAGCCATTCTTCTGTCCACTTTTGATAACCAAGACTGAAAAATTTTGACTGTAAGCCAAGCATCTCTATTGGCCACATAATCACAGAGAAGTTGGTTAACTTTAAAACATCTTGGCTTGGAAAACTTACCAATCACCAGTGGGCATAGTTTTTTATTGCTATTTGAATTGTAGCATAACAGAATAGAGAGTCTTTGTTTACTTAATTTTCCACCATGACAAGACTCTCCTCGAACAGCAAATGTTTTGTTTGGCAGCAAATTATAAAATAAACCTGCCTCATCAAGATTAAAAATATCCTTTGCCTCATATTTTTCAAAAATGGACCATACAGACCATAACCAGTCTGTAGCTTTTTCCTTGTCGACCAATCCAGACTCGCCCACTCTCTTTAAATCTTTGGAGCCAGCCACTGCTGCATTTGAAGTTGCTAATTCCATGTTGTTGAGCCAGATAATTTGCCTTTTCTTGCAAAATTGGACCTGATTTGGCAAATTAGATGCATGCATTTGTTGGTACCACTGAAAATGTTTTGTTTCAAACTCCTTGTATTTTGAACCAGGAATTCGTTTCCTGTTTTTTTTTTTTTTTTTCTTCCTTGCAGCTCCAGTGTCACGCAGTTCTTCAAGTTTTTTTTCAGTATTGTAGATGAAGTAGGTAAAGTGTTATGTTCCTTGCAATGGCCGTTTTGCTAAGTTCAGTCCTGTCAGTTTACGTTTTGTAACCATAACACTAGATGAGATTTAATATACACAAACTTTAAATTAATTTATTTAAAGACACAAGTTCCGAAAAAGACATCAGCTCAGATAAAATTACACAAAAAATATATTGCTGTATATGGTGGCAAAAGATTCTTTGAACTGGTGTAACAATTGCAACTGACATTATTCCCGTGGAGAGCAAGGGAGTGTATGTAAACAACTTAGGAAAACTGTTTTTATTCTTTTGTTAATTTAACATGATGTTTTTCAGAATGCATTTATGTAGTAGCAACCAGAAACTGGTTTTGTTTACACAAAAATTATTTCTAACAAGTCAGTGCCATCCTTCGGGAAGCAGTGAACCGGGTGGCTAGAGGCAATAATCAGACAGCTGTGCTAAGATTTGCATTAAACATACAAAATAACAATATTTATTTCTCATGGGGTGAAAATGAACTTTGTAATACATATTAAACAAATTTTGTAATAAACGAATATATTTACATAGAAAAGCCTATCCTTTCGCAGGGGAATGGTATGTACTTCATATAAATTAGTACTTTGTATAAACCGAGTTTATACAAAGTTTTGTTAACGAGTTTGTATTAACGAGATTTTACTGTATGTACATAGCTTCTTTAACTCTTCTTTTGATAAAATCCCTTTCCCCAATTATTTTAAGAATTTTTACATTAAAAGCTTATGAATGCACCCATACTTTTAATGTAAAATTTTCAAACCAGTCAACAGGGAAAAGGGATTTCATCTGAAGTTAAATAACTTCTCAAATTTGAATAGGTAGAGTTTTAATACCTTCCAATTATTTGGAGGACTTAAATTTTCAAAAGAACTTAAACCAAAGGGTAATAGGTCTGATCCTGAAATGAAAGATGGAGTTACAGAAATACCACTATATCTATCAAAATGTTTCTGCAGCTATGCTACAAGCAGGTTGGTGAAACTGAGATTAATGCCTTTGGCAAGTGTTTATAAATAAATGCTGTTTTCTTATTATATGTCACCTGTTTTCATTTCAAATAGCCGTACTACATATGAGAAAATTTTGTAGGATATTTTAAAAAATATATTAATATGAATATTTTTGCTAATCAAAGTTTATTTTTTTATAGTTCTTTGGTACTCCACCACCACAATATTCTGAAGCAAGAAATCTGCAGTCAGCCCCTTCTCTATGCACAGCAACTTCAAATGCAATTCCAGGCACTTCTAACTTGGTTCTCCAAACTACTGTTAATGAGGATCAGCAAATAGCAGCAGATATTAATTTTTCTCTTTCAACCCCCCACAGCATTTCCAATAGTACAAATGAATTACAACCACAAATGACTTCAAGTGCACTTTCATCATCTTTACCATTCAGTCATGACGTCCCATCAACAGCATATCCATCACCTTCAGTGCCTGATGGAATTAGAGATAGTCCTCCTACAAATGTCTTGCAGAATGAGATTTCCAAAGCATATGATAATGCTTGTTTCATAACTGATGTGTAATATTTGTATAAATTATATGTATAGTACATGTGTTTTTTAGAAAATCTTGGTGGTGCCTGATAGGAAGCACTTTGATGTGATTCATTTCCTGTGATCTTATCCTTGCATTTGATAGATGAATAGATTTTAATTGGAAATGCATAGATGATATAGAATTATAGATAAGAACTTGTTACCATTTTCTTTATTTAATCGTTCTTTATTATCAAAAAATATATATTATTTTAATATAAATTTTCTTGTAGATAAAAAAGCAACTGAAATATTGATGTTATTCATATCAGTGGAATTACAAAAAACAGTAAGCTAATATATGACTAGGCCAGAGGTCTATAGTTAGGTCACAAAACTGTTAAAGTAAATTTAATATTGGTGCTAGTAAAGGAACAGACTGCTATGCTTATATTAAAAAAAAAAAAAAAAAAAAAAAAATACAGACAGGTGACCTTTAGTTCCCATTTGAATGGGATGACATGAGGAATAGGTTGGAAACCACTGAAAGACATTCTTTTTTCTATAAAGATAATATATGGATTTTAATATACATAGTTCATTCTTTTTGTAATTTATTGTTCATTATTTCTGTACATTAATATACAGTAGAACCTCAAAAATCTGGCATTCAAAAATATGGAACTTTCAAGTCTGTCACTTCAGTTTTCACGGTAGTCAACCACATACGAGCAGAAAGGATTATGTTGCTTTAACAACTTCCTAGACTGTATGTCATTATTACTATATGTTCGAAACATATAAATTCACTTATTTTGCCAAACATTCAGTACTAGTTCACATTATAGTACTTAGTAGTACATATTTAGTTTTTAAGGTGATTTGATTGTTGAAATCATATTGCACTATTTATACTTCATATTAAAAAATACTGGAAAATCACAACTCCCACACTGGAGGCAGCATTCCAACCCACAAACTTTATTTTTTAGGCAAGTATGTTACCCACTGTACCAATCCAGCAATATGGGTTAACATTTTAGCTTAACGCTGGTGAATATCATTCTGTGGAGATTAATAGGGATCATGGTTACTGTATTATTTAAAATAATGAATCACTCTTGAATACTTTAGCTATTTACATAATCTTCAAAAATCTGGCATGTGCTGGGTCCCAAGGATGCCAAATTTATGAAGTTTTACTGTATGTTGTTAGTACTAAAAATAAAATAATTGTTTATTTTCTTATATACTATATATTTATAGATGTCAGTAGGCACAATTTTGTCAAAAAGAATTGGAAATATAGAACACTGTCAGATATTTTACTTATTGTAATGCCTTTCCTTGCATTTGCTTTATAAACTTAAATTATTTTTTATTAGGCATACTCATTATTATCTGGAGAGCAACTGTTAAGAAGGGCTAAACAGCAACTTATAATGGTTTACCTGTGATGCAAATTCTCTGCAAGTGATTATCATCAGTTCATTGAAATATAAGCACAAGAAATAAATTCTTGATCTTAAGATTAATTTACAAGCAGAAACAAAGCAAGTCTGAGAACATAAAATTGTATTCTATTGCTTTTGCAGTGTGCATTATATAATCTCTTTTTAAGAACAGAATTATATATGGGTTTTTTAAGTAGGATAGCAAAAACATTTTTGCAGTTGAAAGATTCACTTGAAAAACTAACTATGTTAAGAAAGAAAAGCACTTTAAATGAAAATAACTAATCGAGGAGCAGAAATGGAAAATGAAGGAAGTGCCCAAAAATTCTTTTTTTTTTTTTTTTTTTTTTTGTCATAAATCGGTTGTATGTGCCTTGCTTAACAACCTAATGAATGCAAAAAGTTCCAGAGAATAATAGTTTAGTGAGAGATTCTGCCGAAAGAATGCGCTATTGTGATAGTAACATGGCTAGCAACTTGAAAACTGATGAAAGCACCAGTACCCACCCTCAGTCATTGTGCTCTTGTGAGTTAGTTTTGTTTACAGTGTTGCATCTCTTGAACTTTGTGTAGTTTTTATTGTTTTTGGGCAGTTTTTGAAGTGTAACCTGGTTTTACCTACCACAATTAGACTAAGATTTGTGTTAAGTGTTCGAGTTGTTTGGAACATTGCATTTCTCTTCCTTTGTCATCGTGTTTAACCTCACTTCTGTACCTACTTCGTCTCCTGGACCTGAAAGGATAAACAAGACACAACAGAGAAAAGATTGGCAAACTAGATGCAAGCTAGTAAGCCCTACACTTCTTCAGGGGAAACAAATCCCTCAGGAAAAAACCACCATCAGAAGAAGTTGCCTGCAAGTGTAGATTATGTCTGCAAGGCTCTCTCCAAGGAGTATAGAGACACTTTTTCTTCAGTTCTGTAACTTAGCTGACAAAGAAAAAGGAACATATATTATTAATCAGCTTGAACTTGTAAAAATAGGTAGGCAGTGTCATGGAACCTACAATGACCTGACCAACAGTTGAAGGCAAATGACGTTTTGCTATGCTATTCCCAATGGTAATGGTAAGCACATTCAAGTTTGTAGTAAGACATTCAAAGACATTTTTGCTTTGAATGCCTGGTGCCTACAGACTGTTCAAGAAAATAAGAAAAGAGTGGAACTGCTGCTGCTGTACACAGATGAAAAGGAAAGAAAACCAGAGTGTAATGCACATAATTTAAGTTTACTAATGATGACAGAAATCTATTTCATTGTCACGTTACGTCATTTCCTCATGAAATAAGTCATAATGACTTATTATTCAAGAAAAAAAATCAAGGAAAGAGTACCTGAGTCCCAACTTAAATATAAATAGAATGTACCAAGCATTTAAATAAAAATATTCACAGAATCAAATTAAATTTATTATGGATGTGTTTGAAGTAAGACTTTTCTAACTCACATTTGGAAGACCTAAATTAGACACTTGTCTGATTTAGGTCTTCCAAATTTAGAGGATAACCATTGTGATAAGCTCAATGCTGCAATAAAAGCTGCTTCAGTTTCTTGTATCAAACAGCAAGCTAATAATGAACTACAGGTACACCAATGAAAAGCAGGAAGGGCTCAGACCATATTGAAAACTGATACCAATGATTGGCAGTTGCCTGGTAGCCTAACTGCTGTCCATGCAATGGACATGCAGCAAGTACTGTTCTTTTCTACACTTATTAATTCCAAAATGTTTTATTCATGCCAGATGTCTTGCTACAACTTTTGCAGGTGCCTCCGTAGCCAAGTGGGAAGGAGCAGCAGTGCATAGCACACACTTCTTGATTAGACCGGGGTTCAAGCCCGTCACCACCAAATATGGAGGATTCGGAAAGGTCAGGGAATGACCACCGCATATCCCGGAGCAATATGGCCTTAGTTGCTAATGCTCCTAAAAACCAAATAACAAACAAACAACTTTTGCATACACGACTTGACACATTATAATAGCTACATGTATATGGCATGAAGATATCTCTGGACAAGGAGGAAATGAAATTGCATCATGCTTTTTCATGCTTTTACAAGGTAATGTCTTCAAAAATAAATAACACTAGACGTGTTGTGCAGCCCAGAATAAAAACTGAATGCTACTCTTTGCTATGACTTACTTAGTGGCCAAAACAATTTTTGATATTATTGAAATTCAATCTCTTGTTTCAGGGCATAGTTTTATGGCCTGTGATGGGGACTTTGGGCTAATCGAAAAAAGAAGGGGACTTGTGAAGGCCATGGTCCCTGATGAGCTAGAAGAGGTCATCAAGACTGAAAACACCTTTTCACCTTTTGAGATAGTTAAAATGGGCCCAGAGGATTTCTTCAATTTTGCATGACTGACTAATAACTTTATAAGCACCACAAAGATCTTCACCGTGTTTAAGAAAAACAAAAAATCAAAACAGCTACCCTCAATACTGATGCTTCTGCATATAACAAACAAGCATGAAATTAGTCAAGAAAAAAAGAAAGATCTTTTGGAGCTATGCTCCTTTTTTGGGCAATGAGGAGTACAAAAATTTTTATCGAGCCCTCTGTTTGGGGGGAGCACAATGAAGGTAATGACTGTTGTGATATGGACAGTGACTGAAAAGCTGCTATGTTGAAATTTGCATTTTTAAACTATTTTAATAAAAATAAAATTTAATCATTATCTGGGTTATTCTTGCCTCCAGTTTTACCCCTGCCCCTCCCAAACCAGCAGTCAGGATTAGGTTAAAAAATTCATTCATATGAATAAATTGGGAATCATAATGGATTTCTTCAAACAAAGTATTTTTCCCTAACCTTTGCTTTAAAAATAAATCTGGAAAGCAATGAAAGTGCCAAGAAAGTGAGAATTACATATTCATTTCATGAAAAATTTAGTTTTTGGCATTTTCAACATTTTCCATTTCTGCTTCTCAATTAGTAAACTAAATATGCTAATACGGCATTTTCTTCAGTTTGATGGGTCTGTTAAGATTTTAGTACTATCCATCTACAAAACTGCTTGCAGAAAATTTGTACTGTTTAAGCGTCACTCTAGTCGAAAAATAAATGGGAAGTTATTTCCCAATTGCTCTTTCAGATAAACTTTCATTGAAATTTTATCATTCTCTCAAATTGTGTTTGTCCTTTAAAATGCTTCCTTTCCTTTTTTATATTATGTATATGGGTGGCTGAAGAGCCAGTCAGTGTAAGTAACTAAAACTTAAAATTGCAGTTACCAGCTATTTTAGCAATTCTATTTTTAGCCACTACAGAGAAGCACTTGACTAGTTTCTTAACTATGAAATGCATTTTCCAAAGACCGTTCTAGTTTCTACAAGTTTAATGTAAATCTGGGTTTTTTTTTTTTTTTTTTTTCAGTTGTATGTTCTGAATTTACACTGCTTGGTTTATGAACCATCCATGTAATGCATATAGGATGTTTATAAATTGTCAACAAAATTATAGGGATAGTTACTACATACCAAAACAAGTTAAAAAAAAAATTACACTTGTATAAACATGTCTGATTCTGAATGGTCACTAAGCTATGGTTATTTGAGTATGGCTACAGAGTTTTGAATGGTAAAAAAAAGTAATAAAATAAATAGGAATAAGCAGACACAAACTTAGTAAAATATTTATTCCTATTAGCCTGTCTTATTTATTTTTATTATTTTTTCATCATTCAAAACTCCATTCTTTTTTAAAATTCAAACAGCCACAGCTCCATTACCGTTCAGAATCAGAACTACCCCTATGATTTTTTTCAGTGTAATTTAGAAACACCCTGTATATAAATTTTTGTACATATATGTAAAATTTTGTAGGTTATGTTATTTATTACTTCTCTACATTACAAATTTTGGTTGTAATCCAAACTGTATAGTTATAATTTTTATTTCTCATCTGGATAGGTAAAAGATTATTTATTCATATTTTATGAAATAATTCAGTTTATAAATAAGTTCTGTTATTAGAGATTAAAATATTTTAAAACAAACTTTCTTTAATTGATCAAAGTATAATCAACATTAGAGTAGCAACATGGGACAAATTTATATTGAATTTTACCTTCCCAGCTGCAAATTTGGTATGCTCAGTTCTATTTCTCTGGGTATTATTTTATGCATTTAGCTTTATTTTGGTAGTGAGTTACATTGCTGATTTTTAATTGTAAATTTACTGTAGGAAGTTACTTTACTGTACTTGAATATACAAAAATAAATTATGCACACATATAATTGCATTTGGTATCAAGAGTATCATCACCAAATGCATATTATGTATTACAGGTGAAGGAGAACATAACAGAGATTATTAAAGCCATTACTGAATGTAAATAAATTTCCATTTATACTCGGTATGGCCAAGTGGTTACAACTTTATTTACAATAAAGTAACTGTAGCAGAAGAGTTAAAAACAATTAAAATGGGTTGTGCATTTTTTATGGCAGTGTTATCACCACAAATTTTTATACAGGCCATTGTTTATGTATATTACCTCATGATCTTACCCTTGAGTTTTGCATATAAAAATACCATATATTACTCAAGTGGTCTTGATAAATTTTTTTGTGAGACCATTCAGTAATCATAGTGTGATTTTACAAAACTTAATTTATAAGTGGTTGCACGAGGCTGCCCCAAGCATTTAAGTGCTCAATAGTGTACCCAGTGTTGAATATTTCTCACTAATGCTTCTTTTTTTTATTAATCAACACAATACATGATCTGCAAGTGTAAAATATCATTTTCTTGTCAGTTTTGTTTGGGGTGGAAGGGGGCAAAATGAAATATTGTATTTGCAATTATAGTTGTATTTTTATGAATTTTTAAAAACAACTTTTAAAAAGTTTGTAATATGATTGAAATTGAGTTTTTTTTTTATTTATATATTTATTTATTTTTGTATTTTGTTTTGTTATTGTTGTTCCAAAAATGGCTTGTAGCAGCACTCATGCAGCAGCCTTAGTTCCAAGCTTCGTGCTGATCAGTAACCACAAGTATTATCATTTGTCACAATTGTCTGCCTTATCTACTATAAATGTGAAGCTTAAGTGTAGTGCTAATAATCAGGCCAAACTTGTCTAGACAAGTTAGACAATCACCTGTGACAATCCCCAACTAGGATCCATTACATTAATTATATTCTTTTGAAAATGAAGAGGGGAAAAAAAAAAAATTTAGATTCCGATTGGAACCTGTATATAGATATTGTGTCTAGGGTCTGCAGTTTTATCAATGTGCACTTGCTAATAACCCAAAAATTAGATACAGTAGTAAGCTAGAAAAGGAAAATAAGAAACCTCTTAAAAAAATGTGATGTAAAAGCACACAAACAAGATAAAATTTGTTGCTGTCTCATATATTACCTAAGCTGTTTAACATTCTTTCAAAAGGTGCTTTGAGATCTGTCCAGTGCTAATAGAGAGGGCCAAGTACTTTTTCAAGCATGATGCAATGTTTATATGGTTTTTATTATATGTAAATTTAATAATTAATTTTGGTTGATTGTGCCTTGAGGTAATTTCATAGATACCAGAATGTCAAGCCATAGGTATAATCATCAAGATTTTACATTTTTCCAGTCCCAATGGAGCCAGAGAAACAGAAGTTTACTTTGTAGAATTCATATAAAGTAAATTAGCTAATCCTGCAGGTTAAGCTGTATAAATGTGAATGAATGTCAGGTCACTTGTGTAAACTATGCAGTGACTGTATGAATGTGGTTAATATAAAAAAATAAAAAGTTTAGGTGGCACCTGTGTCCTCTCCATTTGTATAATGACAAATGTAAGAATGATAAATGTGTGTGTTATGTGCTGTTATTCAGTCTGCCTCTAAATATCTAAAAAAAAATGTGATTGTGTAAATGTGTTTGATTGGTGTGCAGTTTGGCTGGGTGCATATAAAGTGTTTTTTTAACAGGTCCTCCCCCCAAATTTGACTACAGTTGGGACAACCTATTAAGAACATCCCCCCCCCACTCCCTTGCCAATGTCACATCCCCTGATCTGAGGCATGGTATGGGATATGCTGACATGCTCCAGCTGGCCTGGCTAGTGTGGGATTACTTACCAAGAACACTGCATGCCCACAATCCTTCCCTGCATAAGGTGCCCTGGCCCTATGACTTTACTTCCCTACAATCCCTGTTTCCCTTCCCCACCTCCCAAACCAGCCTTTTTTCCTGGTGGACTCTACCTCCACAAATCTTTGTTCTTTTAACAATCCTGCCCTCTGTGGAGGATGGGCTCCTCCCACAGGGGTGCCCTCCCCTTAATTTCTTGTTTCCAGGGAAAAAGTCTTCCAATCGTCCACCTTTATCTTCATCTGTTCCTCACCAGCCTCCCCTGCTCCCTTTTTCATTTTCCAGATTTTTTTTCTTTTTTCTCTCTGGGCCAAGCTCAGGTATCATCCCCACCAGAGAGAGACCTTTCTGTTCCCTAATACACTAGGCCTGGCATTCTTGGGGCAAGGATATGCAACGTTGTTCTTTCAGCCATTTAGGCCCCCTTGGCTATTTGCAAAATTTTACAAATAGCCACTAGGCTTAAATAACCCCATCTTTTTGTAAAATTGCCAGATTTTTTTTTTGACAATTCATATAAATCACACTTGCAGAATTTCCCTTGTATACTGGACTGTTGATGTAAACAAATGGATAAAAACACTGTAGTGGAAATAGGTATTAAAAATATATATGCATGTTTATTACTTAACTGGTTGATTTTAATAACTCAGTGGATTGATTTTTGTCTAGCATGCAAGACCTTAATAGGGTTGGCAATGTCCAAGTATGCATTATCATGAAGGATTCCTTTTGAGAGTTCTGTTTACTTGCATTTGATGCTGAGATGCTGGCTGTTCAGAATTTCAGCATCCCGTTTCAAACTTAATGTTGGCATCAGGTTCTTTAGTCTAATGAAAATGTATACTACAGGAATGGAAAACCAATGGCATGCATGCCACAAACAGCACACATGAGAAAATATAGAAACATGCAGCCACCTATAGTTTATAGTTGTTTTTTTTTTTTTTTTTTTTTTTGAGAAGACAGATTTGTTTGTCTGTCAGTCACAGCTGGCAGTGAAAACCAGAACTAATTGGGTGGGTGCAGAATTATACAGCAATGAGGTTCCCATTAGAAACTTAAGTATTCTTACTTTTTTATAATTAACCATAAAGACTGCTTACTAATTTTAATCAATATCCCCTTCTTGCTATGGCACACAAAAATTGTTATATTTTTGTTTCAGCTTATTTTTGGCACATAGTGGAATAAGTTTGCCATGCTGCCATAGTAGCTGAAGAAAACGATTATAACTTTTCTTGCAGAAAATGATAAAACTTTTTTCATTCTTGTATATTGAAGATGCTTCTTGACCACTCTGTGGCAGGTATCGTTGAGTAACAACCTTCATTATGTTCTTGTTTATACTCCGGCACGACCACCAGGTCAGTGGAGTTTACCATAAATCAATCAATACAAATGTTAATCGTATTTAGCAGTCACAGGCTTGAACCCCGGTCCACTCAGTGTGTCCTTATTGCACTTGTGCTCCTGACCACCCAGCTATGTCAGGCCTTTATATACTGTACATCCAACATTCTGTTCATGAATTGTTTTATGGTCCTTGCTTTTCAGCAGTAAAAATGAATCACTGCACACTGATCCATTTTGAAATAGTTGTAACAAAGAAAAAGCAATGAAGCAAATCTGGTCATGAACTAGGAGTACATTGTTATTAAAATGTATGCATGTGTTTCTCTGTTCAAGTAAGAACTGTCATGTGCTGAGTATAGTTTAACTGAACAGTCTTCACAGATGCTAAGTGTTCAAGTACCAACCACCATTTTTATTTAAAATTTTTTTATCAAATGTATACAGGTGACCCCCTGCTTAATGCTGATAATTCGTTCAAGAAAAACAGAACCCATAAGGTAACATATGTATTTATAAGTTGCAATCAGTGCCATAGGATATTTCCTAATCAATAATAAACAGTAGTGAAAAGATGCACAAATGTCGGTCAAAATATTTAATATTCAAATATTTGTACATATAAAATATTCTGCATTACATATGTATATAATTATGTGGTAACTACTTACGTATCAAAATTAAACTTAAAATTCCAATTAAAATCATGAATTTAATTGATCTAAATTGATTTAATTTAATTGAATTTAATCATGAAAAATGTGTCAGTTTTGGGTTGAACTTTGGCTCTCTTCTAAATAAAAGGGGTATTAATTTTAAATCCCCCGCAGCGTTACCACCCAACAGTAAAGTCACCCGATCCTTCACCGCTTTGAAACCTGGCACGTTTTTTCTTCTTTCAATATGAAACTTCTTTTAGGCATTCTTTTCCACAAAAGTCCTGTTTCATCTACGTTAAACTTGTTGAGAAGTATAACACATAATACTCCTCTTCAATAATTTTAAGTTCTTTTTTGAAAGTTTCGGCTCCTTGATCTGCACTTACGGCTTCTCCCTAGATTTTAAATCTATTCAACCAGCCCTTACCAGTTTTAAATGGTTCCACATTTTTTTTAGGTGAGTTTTCTTCAGATCATCATATTGGCTAATCTTTTTTTTTTTTTTTTTTTTTTTAATATTTAACTGAGCTGAATTCTGCATTGGATATTATCTTCAATAAAATTAGTTAACGTCTTTCCATTTCAATCCTAATAGCCGTCCTAGCCCTAGTTACTTGCAGTGGAACAGCTATCTTTCCCACTGCTAAAATTAATTCTTTACTTTTTTATAATTGTTCTTGCAGGTCCTAAATTATGGCACTCATCTGATTGTCGTTGACGGGAATCGATTCACTTCAAAACATCTAATTTAATTTTCAAATTCAGTCTTTTTCTTACATTTATAGTCTTCATACTGTGCCCAGACATTGCTTTTTCATTCTTATCAGCCATTATTAACTCTTTGAAAATGGAACTGCGTTGGTTGCATTAATTACGATACAATGTTCAAGTAAACTGTCTGTTACGCACAATGTCCAATACTGTACTGGGTGATGACTAGACTTTGGATAAATGCATATAACACAAATATTACAAGCAATATACTTGATCATTTTTTTAAAATGTTGATCTCAGAATACGTAACAAGTGACTGTACTGCAATTAAATTAGCATGCGAGAAAATTTCACCGAGCGTGGGAAATCTTTTAATGCTGTTTTGCTATTCATTTTCAAGCTATCAACTCCATCAAATGAAACGATTTCGTTAAATATGCCAAAAATACAATCTATAAAAGAGTGTTGTAGTCAGATATGGGTTATAATATAAGAACAGCATTATAGCAAATCAGCGTAAAGCGAACCGTGTTATAACGGGGGCCTGCTGTATACCGAAGAAAAGTACTGGAATAAAATTTCTGTAATCTTTTGTTTTCTAAAAATAAAGAGTACGGTTACTAAGAGCAAAAACAAGCACATGAATCCTTGCTTGCACTAATGCTAGGAGTATATAAATCAGTGGTTCCCAACCAGTGCACCTCAGCACATTGGTGTGCTGTGGCCCTTTTCAAATATGTTGTGAGATTAGGAAAAATTCCATAGAGTTCAGTGCCAATCACTATTTCGGTGTGCTATTAATATTCATCTTTTAAGTGTGACTTGGGTAACCAAAGCTTAGGAACCACTGGTATAAACAAAATTTGATGAATTTTAAGTCATCAGATGTGGATATTGTGGGGATATCAGAAACTTGGTACCATTCAGATATGAGGGATGTGGAATTTGATTGTGTTGCAGATATTAACTGGAACTTGTGGGTTGGTCACAAACTAGCAGAAATTTTTTGGATTTATTGGGTGACTTTTCTACAGCAGCATATTAGAGAGGCAACAAAAAGAAAGCTCTTGATCAGATTATCAGCAGTGACTCTTCATGCATTAATTCCTTTATTTGGATATTCTTACTGTGATAGTGTATTAACATGGAATAACTACTGTCAAGGGAAGGGGTTTTGACAGTGGTCTAAGACAGTTTAAATTCTTTTCAAGGGAACCAACTGCTGTTAGCAACAGCAAATTCTAAATGGGAAGTAATCATATAAGCAAGTAATACTCTCTTTCAAATGGAGTCTAAAATCCAGAGAAGTTTTGAGGGCACAACACCAGATGCGAGAACAATAATCCATGATAGGGCAAACTTCAGAATTGTACAAAGTGAGTAATTGTTTAGAAGAAAAGTAACTTCCAGGGTGAAAGAAAACCCTTCTCTTTCACCCTATTGCTTCCTCTGCATTTTTTAAATGCAGAGGAAGCAATATTTGTGATGTGCTTATGCCAAGAGAGATTAGAAGTAGAGGTAATCTAATCCCTAATAGAGACATCTGATCTACAGATCTGAGTGTCATCGAAGATAAGCACAGGAGCAGCAGACTCCTTTTTTTGCAAAACCAAGACTACTACGCTATCTTTGCCTCACTGAAGAATTACATGGAGAGCAGCACATAAGAAAATGGTGATTATTCAAATAGTTGTTTGTACAGGGCAAGGTCTCTAAGGTGGAATTCAATGTGCCATCAGCAGAAAACTATGGATGGAGTTTCCAGTCATTGGAAGAAAGTCATTATTATAAGAGGAAAAGAGTGGGAAAAAAACTAAACCTTGGGGAATGCCAGCATTAGTGAAGAAATTAAAGACTGAGCCAACTATCATTATCACAAATAGCAGTCAGACAGAAAATGAGATACCCAGTTGCAAAAAGTGGTTGGCAGTCCATAAGATAAAAGCTTATTAAGAAGACCTTTAACGCCAGACAATCAAAAACCTTAGAAATGTCAAAAGTAACTGGTTGAGTTTTACCAAACTTTTCCATTGAATTTATCCATGAATGGGTAGCATAGGCCAAAATATTTCCAGTGGATTGACATTGATGAATTCATGTTGGTGATTATTAATCACGTGAAGAAAAGTTTTGAGATAGTTTAGAAGTTGTCAGTTAATGGTAAATGCAAGGTACTGCATTTACCATTAATTGCCGTGTGATTACTGCTGTCCACAAATGCATGTGGACAGCAGTAATCCCAGGAAAACATACTACTTGTATGCTGCTACTGTACACTAAGCAGTGGAGAACAAAAATGACCTAGATACAGTAACTGTATATGAAGTTATCCATCATATACTTAGGTTTCAATAAAGCTTGACAATATTCTGCAAGCCTACTGTACAAATTGAAGCAGTGTGACATTGGGGAAAGTTACTTCTATGGATAAAGGGATGGTTGTTTGAGTGTCAGAAGATAGAGGATGATTATAAATGGACAATGCTCTTCTTGGAATGATGTTATTACTGGAGTCCTGCAGGGTTCAGTGTTTATTGTTTTCATTATTAATGATTTTGGAGGCATCTGCAGATTATATGAAGGGTGATTAAGGTCAAGAGTAAGTCTAGTAGTCTTGTTGCAGTAGTAATTCAACACTTGCTGCAACAAGATCTAGAAAAGTCAGGCAGATAGGTTGACAAGTGGCAAGGTTTAACTGTGATAAATGCAAAGTACTGCATATGGGCAGCAGTAATCCCAGGATATCACAAAATGCATGCTACTACAGTAGGCAGTAGAGAAAAGAACTAGAATTGTAGTCAAACAAATGTTTCCTGAGCAATGTACATAGGCTATTAGGACAGCACATCAGCTTTTTGTCAATGATATATACAGGGATTTTGCCAGCAGGAATAAGGAGGTGATTATCTCATTGTCTAAGGCAATCATTATGCCACATCTTAGTACTACATACAGGTCTGGAAGCCTCATTTTATGACAATCTTGGGGGAAGGGTGCTGCAAAGAGCAACCAAATTAGTCAAGGACACAAAAGGAAGCCTCTTACAACAAAAGACTAGTTCTGCAAATTGCAGCTTTAAAACTGGGGACCTCTTCACCTCAAATGGCACACAAGGGGACAAATTCAAATTGAGGAAGGATGGTTGCAGGATGTGCAAAAATTTGCTTTCAGCCAGAAAGTAACATTATTGGAACAAACTATCATCAGGTGGAAGAATAAATCATATATTTAAGAGAAGTGGGCAGATGAGGTGGATAGTTTTTCTTTTTTTGTATGAGCTTACTTCCTTGCATGATTTCCACTAAATTAATGCTGCAATTTTATTTTCTTCTTGATCAATACACATTAAAGAGATACTATAACAATACTGAGCTTGAAAACTTTTGGTAAAAATAAAGGAGGGGCAAATGTAACAGTTTAGTAAAGAAGTGGGGTACTATTTCAGTTCTTTAACGTGTTATATTTACTTATTGAAAACAGCAAAACAATAATGATTTTCTCTTGTGACTGTCTGGGAAAACATAAAATGGTGTAATTTTATATTTCAATATTTGTATTGAAATAGTATCTCCACTTTACTAAATTGCTGCATTAGGCCAACATAGCCCACTGATAGGGATTATCCATGTAAACGAATGGCAAGTTTTCAATTGGAAGTTGTTCCTCTGCACTCCAAAGTGCAGTGCAAAGAGAAAACTGCACATTTAGATTTGATATATTTATTCACCACTCCAACTGAGGCTACTTGTCCAATGAGTGATCCAAATAGGTCAAACTTGTAAGGACAGAGACAGAAATAGAAAAACAGATAAGGACAAAGAAGATAGGAGAGGTTATTGTCTTAGTTAAGAAGCACATAAAATCTAAGGAAATGCATCTAGTTTACATAGGTAGCCGATGCAATATTGAGTCAGTTTGGAAAGCAAAAATGAGAGTAGGAGTGTGTTATAGGCCTAATGACACTGATGAGTATAAGCCAGGACAGCTCATAGGGTTTTGTGAATGATATACAGGAATTTTGCTAGCAGGGATAAGGAGGTAATTATCCCACTGTATAAGGCATTGGTCGGGCCACATCTTGGATACTGCATACAGGTCTGGAGGCTTCATTTTAGGAAGGAGTTGCTGGAACAAGTACAGAGGACAAGATTGGTGAGCAGAACAAAGTGGTGCTGCTCTAACCAAGAAAGGCTTCAGTTCTGTAAATTGCAGGGTCTGGAAACTAGGCTCCTGCAAAGGTGATCTGATTGAGGTGTTTAAGGCTTTGAATGGCTTGAGCAAGCTCAATGCTAATGGGATTCTTCCTCTTGCCACCACATGAGGATTACAAATTCAAATTGAAGGGCCGACCGGGCTAGCCGAGTGGGTAAAATACCTGCCCGGCAACCCAAAGGTCGCGGGTTCGATTCCCGCCTCGGGCTTGGATCAAAGTACTGCAAAAACCTTGGGAGGTGCAATATGGCCACAGAAGCCGATGCGCCAACAACTACCAAATCAAAAAAAAAAAAAAAAAAAATCAAATTGAAGGACAGTTGTAGAATAGATGTGCAACTTGCCAACAGGCTGTTAATTGTTGGAACAAACTTTCTTTTGTTTTTGTGGAAGTTGATAGTTTAAATCAACTCAAGGGGGAACTAGACAAACCATTGGAGGGAATGAATAGATGAAATGGGTGGTGTCTTTTTTTTTTTTTTGCTGATATATAATCTTGCATCATTTGCTAATGCTAAAATAATGACATTACAGAGCAAACAACTTTGAATTTTCTTGCATTTAATTTTTTTTTAATAACTGAAGTATTAAAAGAAAAGATGATTGTTTAAAATGAAATAGACTTTAGTTATAGGAGAAATCCAGATGATTAATGGCTGGAGAAAGCTTACTGTCTTTTTCTAAATTAACTTGGTAAAAGTATGTTTTTGTCACTTTTAGTTCATATGCCATCAATCAGTGGGGGAATTTCTTGCGGGAAGGGGGCTGAGAATAAATAATTAAAAAGTAAGCTTGCTTCATCCTTCAGGACTGCTGGTTAATCAATCAGTCTCAGATTGACTGAAGTATGGAGTTTACCCATGAGGATATTCTGAATTTTTCATCCCCAAAAATATGCAAACTAAATAATTTAATAATAGTTGAAAAAAGAAAAAAGCCCACATTTAACCAATGAAATTTTTATTGTTAGCTAGGATGTGGTGAATCATCACTGCACTAGAAGTAACACTATTTTTTTAAGTTTTGATTCATGAAATTCATTAATTCAAGCATTCATCTCATTTAACAATTATAAACTGTTTTAACAACTTCCAGTTTATCACCATGCAGAATACAATGAAAAACCAACAACAGATCTATAATATATTCAATTTTGTGTGATATCCTCAAAATACCGATATTTAGTGCACTTTTTCTTGTAAAATGATTGGCTTTAGCAACGACTGTAACACTAAGTTACTAGTTCAAAATAAAAATTATTGTACAAGAAATGCCTGCAGTTGATATCACTTACATAATGTAAACAGTTTTAAAATGGCAAAGTAATTAAAATTTTTATTCTAGAACAATTAATCAGTCATTTGGTCTTATTTATACTTCACCTTGTTTCATATTTAATTAGTTTGTTACCTGTTCAATTTTGCAGAAGTATTTCAGTGAATGTGGTCTGAACAAAATTAGTTTCTTTACGATTTCATTAATGTATTTATAATGCTGCTACAGAAATAAATTATTTGAAATTATTTCCTAACAATGTAAAAAAAAAAAAAAAAAAAAAAATGTATGCAAACAAAATCTGATTTAAAAAAAATTATTGCCTACTTAGAAGTAATCATCCTTTCACGTTAATTTGTGCTTTAACATGAAAATAGCCAAGCACTTACATGTGTTTATACTGATTTGACTATAAAAGTGACTATAAAATTTGACTATTCAAGTGAAAATGAGATTAAACAGACCCTAAATACCTGAAGGACATTACAAAATTTAGAGAAAATTTACATCAAATGCATGAATGGAAAAAGTGAAATGCTATGTCTACAGATGTAACTTAAATAAAATATACTTGTCTTATCTTAACATGTAAAAATAATTTGAATACAATTTTAACAATGTAATTTATGGTAAAGAAAATGATATCCAACAAAAACTAAACATATTCAACAAATAACAGCTTGAATAACTACATATATACAATTAACAGTTAAATAATTAGCAGGGCCTTTGTCCACTTCATCTGTGATCAAGGTATTCTAATAAAGAACTGGGCAGATTTAACTTTGAAATCTGTGATAGACGTTTAGGTCCAAGTTCCGATCGAATAGTTCTACGGCACCAATCTTGAAGCGACGCTGGCATATCTGTAAAGGTACAAAATAGGAATGGTTTATGTTGTTAATAAATCAAAAGAATTTAACTACTACAATTTGATTTCTTTATATATTCTGTTAAGTGAATAGAACAAACTGTACCTGGCCAGTTGCTTTACCTGATTATAAAACACTGCCCTAACATTAATATCCAGACACCTGTATATCTACAAATAATCTTTATTTACAAGAAGACTAATCTGTGCCTTTATGTTCCAATAGCACCTCTAGTGAAACCTGCAACTTAAATAGTGATTATATGTCTTCGCGCATGCGCGAAGACATATAATCACTATTTAAGTTGCAGGTTTAGCCTGATTCGGTAATTTTCATTCCTGTGATCACGACAGTCGGTTGAAAAGCATTGTCAGCTTCAGGAAGGAAAATAGTTTTGAATATTTTTGTTAGATTCTTTTATTGCGTTAATTTGAATTTTAATTGTTTTAAATTGATTTTGAATTGTGTTAAATTGATTATTTAATTATTTATATTTTACTTTAATTATTTATATTTTACTTTAATGTACCGGTAAGTTGTCGATTTTTTCGTTTTTTCCGTTTTAATTTCTGGAGGGTATCATACGGAAGTGTTCCACGTACTATATTGAGGTAAACTCCTCTTATTAATTTACTAATATTATTATCAACGTAGAATATATTGAGTATTACAGCTCTGATTCATACTATCTTCCTTGGATTAGAAATCCAGATGCAAAAAACTCTTTCACTTGCCACACTCACTGTAGAGATGGTAAGAATTAAATTCCTTCTATTTTGTACAGAGAGGGGAAGAATGTACTTGACAAAGACCACATGAAACTATATACCCTAAAATGCTACCTGTTATATCAACCCAGATGATATTATATAATTTACAGAGGTTGTGTAATATTAACCAATCACCATTCAACAATGGGAGAATGCATCAACCTGTATCCCCCCACCCACAAACTTCCAGCTCTGATTTCAAACTCTAAATACACATTTTCTTAATTTTATAATCTATTTTTATTTTCTCAAATGTAAATGTATAATCTATTATTTTGTATCTTTATATACCTCACATCTTTATATCCTTGGACTTAGCACATTATAGCCTAAGTTCCCCATATGCTATAAAAATTCAAATCACATATATACACACTTTATAAAAATAATTTTAATAAAGTAAAAAATGGAAATGCAGATGATTTTTTTATGTACAACAATAAGCTACTTAAAGTATACAGTAATTCTGAATTTACTGTATACTGTAGCAACCCTACAATAGTATTCTTTTAATCTGCAATTTTTTTGGTAAACTTTTCTTTACCAAAAAATTTATTTTTATTTTTCTTTCAGTTTTGTTCCGAAAGATTTCATTTCTAGTGGCGACTCGATTTCTGATGCTGTAGCACAGAGTGCAAATTTCATAATTAAAAGCAATATAATATAACAACATAAATCAACCTTCTTGAGACCTTTGACCAAATACAACATTCACTAAATAGTGGAGGTCAAACAGATGTAATTTTTTTTGGATTTCACATCTGCCTTTGACAGATGTGATATCCAAAGATACTGCATGGCTACCATCTGAAGGGGGGGGGGTCCCCTTCTTTGCCACAAGTGAAGTTCTTCTAACAAATAGGAAAACACAAGTATCTCAACGATACAACTCTAACCTACACTTTGTAAAGAGAAGTCCCTCAGGATGGACTCCTCTCTGCTTTTCTTTTTACCACTGCTGTTAACCTCTTTCTGTCGCTGCTTGAAAATTTCCTTTTGTATGCAGACGACCTAAAGATGTTCCCTCCTGGGACAATCTAAATCCCAAAATGATTTCTAAGAATGCTTTTTGACAGACAAAGACAGTTTTAACAACTCAAAAACAGCCTTTTATCTGAATAACACTGGTCTCAGCCTTAAACCCAACAAGACTGCTCAAATGTACTTCGCTATGAAAAGAATGAAGACAGACATTAGTATCACCCTCAAGTTGTTTTTTTTTAAGGTTTTAGGAGCATCAGTAACTAAGGCCATATTGCTCAGTGTATACTATCTGTAAATTGCATGTATTCTGTGGTTTATTTTCGGTGTGCTGGACAAAAACCCCAAGTTTCCCAGAGAAAAAGCCATACTAACCTCCTGCAACTGACTAACTCAGCCGCATTGTGAAAAAGGCTCATAAAAATTCCTCAAGTCATCAATGGGACTTTAACTCAGGTCTTTTCCATTAGGTGAGGGGAGGACAGCAATTCTACCAACTGTGCTACCCACAAGGGTGTCATCCTAAATGGGCATCCCATTCAAAGTGTGAGAAACAAGAATCTAGGTATTGTACGGGACAATGAACTCACATTTGCACATCACTTTACAAATGCAATAAAGAAAACTCTTGGAGCATTGTGGCTTGTTAGACAAGAGCTAACTAGGATATGGTGTTCCAACCTCATATAACACACTATGTAGTGAGATGTATATCCCCAGTCATCCTTTTGCCTTCTACCATTAATCTTAGGCAATTCCTATATGTGAAATACTAGATTCTGAGGTGGCTGAACTGCTACCTTGAAAAGCCATTTACAAACTCAAGAAGTACTCTTCACACTAACCTGAACTGGATCTCCTGACAATTGAACCATAATCAAAATGAATATATTGATCCTGTCGAAGCTCTCCACAGAAGGATAGAAATTCCAAGTCTTGCTGAAATTGGCCACCATTACCCAAACCACCAGCAGACCCCATTGCCATAATCAAGCCAACTATGAACAGGATAAAGAACCCTGATAGAATGAGTTCTTCCAACACTTCAAATGTTACTACCTTTCAACACAGACTTAATATTGCAAAGAATAAGGTTACCAGAGCATATACACTCCTTCCCAGCACCTACCAAATTGATGCTGGTCAAAAAAAACAGAAGTGTTTGCTACTTAAGTAAAGATGTGCATTTATTTAATTATAATTAATCTTATTATTGTTTATGTATTCTTAATATTGATATTTATTGTTGTACATTATTTATTTTTAGCTAAACCTGCCATACAACTGAGTAATTCAAATAATGTGATGTTTGTGTCTTCTGTTTAAAAAGAAACCCACTAGCAATGTAGGCTATTTCATCTAATATTTTCATCTACTTTTCATGAATGGCAATGAAATATAGAGGGGAGAATTAAAAAATAATTTTTAATGTAGAAAACTAATTGTACCTTTTAGGTGAATATACACAATTTATACAGATATCAGTAGTGAGGTACAGTTGTGTGATTAATAATGTTACTTGGGGGGAACTAATAAAAACAATTATGAGTTAATATATTAATTTTTGGTGTTACTGTTTATACTCCGGCATGACAATCAAGTCAGTAGAGTTTACAATAATCGTCAAAAATCTCTGAAGGCCCCACAAACTGTAAAAAATCTGAAGGTGCTCATGGATTTCCCCATGCTGCAGGAAATCCATGAGCACCTGACCTGATGCAGGATCTACTCTCCACCAGTTCTTTGTAAATATCCTTCAATATTTTTCTCCATTTGGTCTTCAAAGCACCAACCAGTTCCGATCATACTTTCTTGTGTATTGTACCGATCCACAAGAAAGGTGATAACCGGGATTGCAAGAACTACTGTGGCATCAGCCTCCTTTCCATCATCGGAAAGGTCTTTATGAAGATCATCCAGTCAAGGCTGCAAAAACATCGCGAGCAAACCAGTCGAGAAGAACAGGCAGGATTTAGACCCGGGCGAGGATGCTGTGATCAAATCTTTGCCATCCGTCAGCTGATGGAGGAGAGGATCCGGTGTGGACAGCGAACCCTCATTGTTTTCATTGACTTTAAGTCTGCTTTCGACTGTGTCCATCGGCCACAGTCGAAAGATGTGGCCTGCCTTATGGAAACTACTAGAGGTCGAACATGTACCTCAAAAGTCATCACACTCCTCCAAACTGCATACAACGGTTTAACCAGCCAGGTGCGCATCCAGAACGATTTATCTGAGGAATTTACCATCCAAACTGGAGTCCGCCAAGGGGATGTAGCCTCCCCGTTGCTTTTCAACATCACGGTCGACGCCATTATGAGGCAAGCATTCAGAAACAGACGGGGCATACAATATGACAAGGATCACTATGTGACTGACCTGATGTTTGCTGATGATAGTGCTATCTTTGCTGGTAACGACTCTGAAGCCACGGACATCCTCTACGACATTGCCCGCATTGCCCGGCCATACAGTTTGAAGATCAATGCTGATAAGGCAAAGGCCCTGACAACAGATAGGTCGCAAGCCACCATCTATCTCGAAGGCGTCCAGATCGAGCAAGTGCAGGACTTTAAATACCTTGGGTCGCTGGTCCAGGAGAAGAAAGTTGCATCCACCATGGAAATCCACAGCAGAATTGGACAGGCGGCCACTGCGTTCGCCTCTCTCAAATGGTGTCTGTGGAAGAGGACCAACATTTCCTCAAAGACTAAAATCCGACTCTTCCGGACTTTGATCCTGCCCATTCCCCTTTACGGATCAGAAACATGGATTTGTCTCAAGCTAGATTTAAACAAACTTGAGGTATTCCAAATGCGATGCCTGCAGCAAATTTTGGGCATCTCACTTCGTGACCACATCACTAATGATACCATCCACGCCAGATGCCAACAGCAACCAACCATTGCCGACCAAATCCAGAAGCGAAGGCTTAGATGGTTTGGCCACGTATGTAGAATGGGCACGAACAGAATACCATCCCACTCCTTTGGAGACAACGACCCACCCAATGGAGCATCCAACAGACCGCGCCTAGGAAAACGTGGGCCAAGCAAGTGGAAAATGACTTGAAGAGCCGACGTCTCGACCTTAACCAGGCCAGGACTGACGCCATGGATCGTAAAGTATGGAAGAACATCACAGAGCAAGTCCGAAACCCTGCGGCACCTACAGCAGCATACTGGTTGCGTGGCCAACCGCCTCCCCCAGCTGCCAGCTAAGGACCAAGAAGAAGAAGAACCAGTTCAGCTCTGTATTTTGGACAGTCTCTCTATACATGTACCCACGGAGATGGGGGAAATCCCTGGTGCCGTTTGACACTAAACACACTACACATGTACCCAACGATCAAATTCATCCCAAAGGTTCTCTATAGCAGTGGTTCCCAATCTTTTGTCACTCAAGTCACATTCTCACAACACACCTAAATAGTGATTGCCATTGAACTCAATGGGGTTTTCCCTAATCTTGTAACACACCTGAAAAGGGTCATAATGCACCAAAGTGCCATGGGACAACAATTGAGAACCACTGCTCTATAGGACTGAGGTCAGGGCTTGGGCCTGGCCAATGTGACTTTTCAACACTAGTGTCCTCAAACCAGTTCATCACAATGCAAACAGTATAACATGGTGTGTTGTTCTGCTGATACAGGTATAGGCCTTCCCAGTTGTTCTGCCACAACATAGGTAATGCACTGTTAACCAGGCTGTCTAGATAGACCTCAGCAATCACAGTTTGTCCAAAACAATCAACGGTCCCAAATCAAACCATAAAAAACAGTCCCACACTATCACACTGACTCTGCCAAACTTCATTATCGAGATGATACAGTATAGCAAGTAGCCTTCTCCAGAACCTGCACCCAGCATAACCATCAGACTGGTAGACCACATAACCAAGAATCATCATTACAAAGCACAGCTTGCCATTGGTCTACAGTTGAAGAACAGTGAGCCTTACACCAAGCTAGATGAAGTCAGGTAATAATCAAGATGATTAGTAGCTTTTGGATGGCTACACAACTATGGTAACCCATATCAAGCAGAATCCTGCACACTATACTGGTGCTGACATGTGTCCCAATTGTCTCACTGAGGGCCTCTGTGTGTGTGCTGCAACAACATCAACCTGTGTTCCAAGTAGATGATTCTTTGTAAGGCCCCTCCTCTCGTGTTCTATCAGCTTTGGAAGTTTTATCATGTCATTTCAATGGTTTCAACAGTACAACATCAGTTTCCATTTGCAGATCACATCACCAATCATCAACATAGGGATCTTCAATGCCATTGAAATATCACATACAGACTGATTGCTTATGTGGCACCCTAATATCATTCCATGCTGAAGTCTGTTAATTCTGCATCTTGCATTCACAATCACACTGTATCGTCAAAGGCCCGTGAACATATATAGTTGTGTCTAACATGTTGTGCTTGGGTAAGACATAACTACTTATCAACAAAAGAGTGTCCAGATATTAATGGTAGGGTGGTGTACATCTAGTCTAGCATGCCTCAACCTTTTCAGTAACTTCACCCACCTGTTCTCTTTTTTACATAAATGGTAAACACACCTTAATAAGCCTTCAAGCAGTCTACCAGCTGCGAGACACTTTTCTTAAAAGCTTTTGATTTGGTCCCCCACAAGAGGTTATTTCAATAAACTGGATGAAGCTGAAATTACCAGAAAGGATCCATTGTTTTATCAGGAGCTGGTTAAAATACAGGAAGCAAAGGGTAGTCATGAATGGGCATTCCTCAGAGTGGGCTGAGTATAGTTTCTTCCCTTCTGAGTTGGGCTCTTGTTTCTAATTTTCATTAATTAATCTGATGGAAAAGCTGTCAAAATTTGCTGATTAGAAGGTCAGGAGAATACACTACTACACTGCTGTATCAAGTTACACTGCTTCAAAATGATCTGGACTGGTCAGAAACATGTTCTGAAAAATGACAGCTAAAGAAGATTAACACTACTCGTTTTTTTCATCTAGGAAACATAAATCCAGGAGTAACTTACAAACTAGGCTAGGGGTGGTTCAGGAAAAAAAAAAATATATATATATACAAAGGGTACTAGGAAAGTTTTGCAATATGACGCAACAATGAATCACAGGAAGCTGCTTGTTGCTGCATGTTGAGACATGTTCATACGTGCATAGTAGCCGCCGCGCCAAGTCGATGGGCTCAGTTATTCATTAGTAGTGAGAGTGTAACGTGCTTGCGATGGCATCGTGGTCACGAAATGAGATAAGGACAGTTTTGCGGTATAATTTCGTGCGTGGTTTAACCATAGACCAGTGCTTAGAAGAAATGACTCTTGCACTAGATGATGATTGTCCACATCGTACAACGATATTCAGGTGGTATAGAGAATTCCAAAGGGGAAATTTCACTCTGGAGGATTCTGAGAGGCCGGGAAGGCCACGAACGTCAGTTACGGAGGAAAATGTTACTGCTGTGAGGAAAATGCTTGACGAAAACAGGCGAGTGACCTGCCAACAGATAGAGGATACTTTGGGCCTAAATGCACCAGCAATTCGTTCGATTCTGCAAGATCATTTGCACGTGAAGAAACTTTGTTCTCTCTGGGTGCCGCATCAACTGACTGAAGAGCAGATGACACGACGTGTGACTTGGTGCCGGGAGATGTTAAAAAAGTTTGATAAGGGACAATCTCGGTATGTGAACAACATCGTGACAGGTGACGAGACTTGGCTGTACTATTACGATCTGCAGACCAAGGCTCAAAACAAAGTTTGGGTCTTTGATGATGACGACACACCCGTAATTGTCAGAAAATCCCGATCTGTAAAGAAGAAAATGATAGCTGTATTTTTCAAATCGAGTGGAATTGTGGAACGTGTCGTTTTGGACACGCAGAAGACAGTCACAGCTAAGTGGTATACTGAACAATGCCTGCCTAAAGTCATTGGATCTATGAAGAACCTGCGGCCAAAGTCAAGAATGGACACCTGGTACCTCCATCACGATAATGCTCCAGTTCACCGCGCCAAAGCCTGCACCGAATATTTGACCATGACAGGACTGAAACTTCTCGAGCAGCCTCCCTACAGTCCAGACCTTGCTCCCTGCGACTTTGCACTGTTCCCGCATGTGAAAATGAAGCTAAAAGGGAGGCGGTTTTCCAGTGATGAGGACCTTCTACGGGCTTGGGACAACGAGTGTGCTTTACTCCCTAGTGAAACTTGGCAGAACTGGTTTAAAGATTGGTTTCGGAGGATGGAGAGGTGTATTGAATGTAGAGGAAATTACTTTGAAAAAAATTAAATAAACAAAGCTGTATTGCAAAACTTTCCTAGTACCCTTTGTATATTAGGATTACAATACAGTCAAACATGAATTTACCATGCAGTGCAAACAGGTACAGGAAGGTATGTGTATACCTTCCAACCCCTCCAATTTAGTTGGAAGTTTTCAGTTAATCAGGTCTGTCTCTCAATTTTCTGATAAGTTTAATTTTTTTCCAATTTTTTTAAGTTCGCATTATTTTTGAAATACACAATTATGTTATTTTTTCAATTACAGACCAACTGAATTTAACAATATGAGCTTACAAGTCAACATCAGTTGGCTCTGAAAAGTCACTTGATACTACAGTCCATTCCGGTTATTTGGGACACATCGGGACTAGTGCATTTTGGCCCGATTAAGCGGCTGCCCCAATTATCCGAAGTTTCGCGTAATCCCCCCTTTACAATTAGTTCACTGTACAATCAAATCACGTTACGACGAACTCACCACAGTAAAGTACCGTTCACTATACGATGTTCAGTAAGCGCCGGTCATTCTGATCACGTTTGTGAATTGAATTTTAATTCTATCACACAGCGATTCTAATTAGCGAAAATAGGAGGAATATTATCCACAGACTATAAAAGCAAAGATATATTAAGCACAAATTTACCCTTTATTACCTTACCAATTAAAAAATACATGAAAATCGGAAGAATATACGTGATAATCGGAATAATTAATACGTCTGTAATATGTATATACGAACTAGTTGACATTTCTGTTCACTGATATTTGTGGGTGGGGTTTAAAATTTAAAACAGTAAAAAGATAAGCAATCCATATCAAAGAACACGGCATACACACAAATTGCAAATAACATGATACGCGCAAGTGAGAACGGAGTAACGAGTTACAAAGTTTTAAAAATAGGAATGAAGAGAAGATCTGAAAATTAATTTTTTTATTTGATTGAAGATTTCATGGAAGTGTAAACACATTTCACCATAATAACCCACAGAATTCCAGCTGTCGGTATTATCACAAATTCAATAAGATCGAGTTTACTGGCTGTTTATGATAGATTTCACTAACAGAAAAGCCCAATAAACAGGTGACTGCTAATTGTTTTTATTGTTTTATGGTCGTGACCTCCAGAATTTCGACCGAACCACGTCGTACCGTCGGAGCCAATCGTAGTGGTAATCTCCAGTGCAGTGGTCTCCTGCCCTGATTAAACAGCATGCTGTCCCAATTATGCGAAGTAAGCCCTGGCTATTTTCTCGACTGGTTTCTGTTTTTTAAGATTTGCCCCAAATAAACGGCTGCCCCGATTAACCGGTGGCCCAAATAACCGGAATACACTGTATATGGTTTTCAGCCACCTAACAGGGATCAGGCACCTGACTCCAAAAATTTGAAATTTTGAGCTTTTTATGTTTAATAAAACTATTCCATCCTAAAATTTCACTATACAACTCCACTGCAGCATTTCATTCCTACTGCAACAAAATGGCATACTTTCCACTTAACAGCAGATTATTCTTTGTTAGCCATGTTGCCTCCACATGTAAACAAAGTATTCAAACATAAAAAGGTACATAAAAAAGGTGATAAATGCAAAAAAGGGCTTTTAATTAAAAAACTATAGTAAGGCCAGCTTTGACCTGTATACAGCCTCAGTCCTGGACATAACTTTCTATCAACTTCTGGTGGCTGTCAGCTAGAATTTTCCTTCTCTATTTTTCCTGAACAGCAACTGCCAGAGCCAGTTTGTAAAAAACCTATTTTGGCCACAGTCTAATCTAGCAGAGGTATTTCATCACGCAGGTGTTTAATCCTGCAGTGCCAGTACTACATCCATGAAGTGTAACTCAAAAATAACAAGCCCAAATTGTTAGCTGAAGAAAAAAATCTGTGATTTCCTTTACTTTCTTAAATATAGACAAATTTTTACTTGATATGGTTTTTGAATTTTTATTTATTGTTTTCCCAGAGTCATAGTGCAATTAAACCAAGCAGGCACAGCCCCACGATGTTTGTTCTACTTTTCATTCATAGTAATACCAACAGGGGAAACTGACCGATACTGACACTAAAAATGATGCATTTCTTGATAGTTCAAATTATTTATAACTTTCTCCTACATGATCTAACAGTTTCCAGTGATCGTAAACTACGTCTTTTTAAAAAAACCGAATTCAAATATTCATTATTATTTTTGAAATTTTTGAATAATAAACACAGATAATCACTGGGTACAGAGTATGACATGTTCACATCATTCTAAAATTTTAATTTTGAAAAAATTTTAAAAATTCTAAAAATTCTAGAAAGAACAAAGGAAAGGAGGACCAAAGGGGTACTCTTATCAATAAAGGCTTAAGTTCTGCAAATTGCAACTTCTGAAGACTAGATGCCTGCAAGGTGAATGCCTTGAATACCGATGCTGATGGAATTCTTCCTCTTGCCCAGACTATGCACATGAGGGGGCATATGTTAATTTAACAAAAGACAGTTGTAGTATAGATGAGCAGAAGTTTGCCTTCAGCCAGCAGGTGGTTGAATGTTGCAACAAATGTCCATCTGTTGTTGTTGTGGAAGTGGGTAGTTTGAATAAATAAGGAAGAACTAGACAAACTATTAAAGATGGGGAGATGAGGATTTTTTTTTTTTTTTTGTCTGATGCTGTATAAGCTTGTTTTCTTGCATCATTTTCCACTACTAATACTAATATGTATGAGACACAAACTACCTTCTATGTGGTTCATCCAACACATTGTGAGACTGTTAGGTTGTCCAGACCTTTTCTTTTCTTTCCTTTTTTTTTATTTTATTATTTTTTTATTATTATTTTTTTTTCATGTATTACTTGTGGCCTTCTATTGTCAAATAAAATCTGCCACAGAAGATTTTGGGAGATTCAAACAAATAGCAGTTGTGTACACAAAAATTAATGATATAGCATTCAACCACCATCTCATGTTGAAAGTCTAAGTTCCAATGCACAATTCAACTGGCTTCAAACATGCTGCTTCTGCACAGCGATCAATGGAATTTATATTGTTGGTATGCCTGAGAAAATATGCATGAATGGGAAACAGTTGAGTATATATGATATGATGTGAGAATCATGTTACATCACTTTTTAAAATATTATTTATCTATGACAGATAGATGTCATTCTGACAACTATTCCTAGTCACCTTGAAGAATCTCTCTCTCTCTCTCTCTCTCTCTCTCTCTCTCTCTCTCTCTCTCTCTCTCTCTCTCTCTCTCTCTCTCAGTGAACGAACCTTGATTTTTAAGCTTAATACATGCAAAGCCTAATCAGTTCATTAACCTCCAGCAACTTATCACATTATGCACTGTACTATGATAAACAAGAAAAATTGTTCCATTTTTGACTAGAAAATCACTAATGGAGAACATAATCAATATTTTGTTTTCACTATAATTTCAATAAGACAACACTGAATGAAGTATATACAATGAATCAAAACGAATACTTTAAATAACATATTTTGTAAGTAGAAATGATGAGTTAGATAAAAAGTTGTTCATTTTAAAGGTATACAATTAAAAATTAAGTTTTTAATATTACTTACAGATTAAATGGTGGCCTACTGAGTATGAAGAATAATCAAAACAATAACAAATATTTGAAGTAAGGAAGTGCATGCTGAAGTGATACTAGAAATATAAAAACATTGCAGAAGTTCTGCATGTATGGGAACTTCAATACAAGCCAAAGGTGCCAACAATATAATAATATTCTGCCTCCAAGATAAGTTACAAGAATGTGGAACTGATCACAGCATTAATGAGGAAAGCTGTGGGAGGAAAAGAACATTAAGAAGTTCCAAAAAAAATTTATACTATAAAAAGTGCATAAGACTAATCACCAAAGAAGCCAACAAGACAGTGGTCCTGAGAACTGTACTTGGGTCAATCAAGAATTATAAGAATCTTGGAGAACACAACATTTTCAATCCTTTCATACCTCAGTATTGTATGCAATTCAGGAAAAGTATCCTGATCAACAAGCACAATTTAGCATTCTTTCAACAAGATGGTGCACCTCCAAATTTTCTAAATGATGGACTTCTCAGAAAGTCTCCAAGGCCTCACCCCAAACTTTTTTTTTTTTTTTTTTGAATGGGATACTTGAAAGATAGTGTATAGTCATAAACCACTAGTGCTGCATAATTTGTAGATGATAATACATCTATGGAAGCAAGAAAAATTACAGCTGAAATGCACTACCACATGTCAAACTGTCGAGAAACAATATCATTGATGTATGCATGCTGGCGACAGACAACATCATACGTTGAACATCTGATATAACTCCTATAATGCACCCCATATTTATTAAAACTTTCTGAGATACAGAATATAAAGTTGTTTTTATTTGTCACATATGATATAACATGATTAATAATCTACTTTTCATTCATAGTAATAAGCATGGAGAGAAAAAAAATAATAAAAACATTAACAATTGTTGTGTTACATAGAACATCTCCAAATGCATAATACAGGATTGAACTGAGAGACTGTTTCTTTAACTTTAGCTACTATTTTTATTATTATTATTATTTGCAAGGCCTACACTAGAACAGTAGTCTGTATTATACTTTTACTTACAGAACATGGCACAGAATTCTCAGTCTGGAGGCAATGTGAACAATGGAAAAATTGTATATAGTGTGTTATCTGGCACCAATGCTTTCAAGGGTCTTTGAAGACCTTGTTCCATTTGGTTATACAGTGTTGTGACATTCAGCCCATAAATGTTCAATACATTTTTATTTTATTTTATTACAATTTTACCATGCTATGGATGAAACTACATATAAATTTGAAAAGAAAGTTTCAGTATCCCTAATTCTTATACAGTTTTTGTCCTGGAGTTGAGTACACTAACCCAGTTAGTAAAAATGAAATAAAAATGGAACAAATGCACAAATAAACATTATGCATTTGCTGGTGAAATGGTTTTTAAATCAGGTGACTCTGTTGTGAATACTCAATGTGATTTTAGATGCCACTTCAACATCAGGGGAAATGGTAGTGTTCCAAATGAAAAGATCCTATTACATTAGATTTACAAATTTAGGACAGTATCTTTAATAGATGTGAAAAACATCTGGATTGGATGCTACACAAAAGACTGAAAAAATCGGAACATCTCTGAACATGTGTTAGTCATTAATCGAGAGAATTAAACATCGGAATGAACTATACACCATATATTGCATACTGATTAAAAGTTCCATCCATATAAAATGAAAATGCTTCAACTTGTTCGTAATTTGAACATGTTTGAATTTCTGCAATCTATTCCTACAGAAGGAGAAAGATGATCCTGATTTAATCATGAGGAACAAGGTCCACTTTGGATGACTAAGTAAATAAACAAATTCTAGATATTGGGTGGCAGAAAAATCCATGTCACCTTTCTGAAAAACTACGTCACAGAAAAAAAAATTATCATTTGGTGTGGATGTTTGCTTTCAGCACCATCAGTCCATAATTTTATGAAGATGCTAACAGTTCAATTGTCACAGTAACTTCAGCCCTATATGTAAGGTGTAAGAATTTGTAAGAGAAGATCTTCACCAGAAAGGAGTCAATCTAAAAAATTAAGAAATGTCTGGTTTCAACAGGATGGTGCTACAGCACATACCGCACGACTTTCCATTGATACTTTAAAGGAAATTTTCCAAATCACATTATATCTCGCTTTGTAACACAAACTGGCCACCGTGATAACCAGATTTAACATCTGGAATTTATTTTTATGGGGTTTCTTAAAATGCAAAGTCTATGTAAACGCTGAAGTGTCCATAGAAATATTACAGCATTTCAATTTCATGTTTCACGGACACTTCAGCAATTGCAACAAAAAATACGTGAAGAAATTGAAAGAAAGCCACCAGAAACATTATATAGAGCTTCACATACATAATAATCTGACTATATATCCTGCTTCTAATTGCTTTATGTTTATTTTATGTAATATCTATCTCCAAACCACATCTTTGTTATTCGCTATTGTAGTTATGTAATCTACTGTATATATGTCATTTAAAGAAACATATTACCAACTTTTGAAACAGCTTCTCTGTGTTAACTTTGAGTCAACTGCAGAGGATGCTCTGACCTCTCTAGTGCAGCATTTCCCAAACTTTTTTAGCAGTGGAACACTTTTCATCTCACAACATATTTACGGAACACTTACAAAACAAGGTTAGCAGGAGCCAAAGAACTGCTTACTAATATTTTATTATATACGATGCACTGTGCATCAGGAGCATCTTTATTTCCAACACATGCAAAGGCGAAATTCAAATAACTGTGAACATACTTTCGTTTTGGTCTTTTATTAGTTGGTTCCTGTTATTTCACTTCAGATTTTTAGGGAACAAAAGGCTGCAATTGTTCATCCTCTCTTTGAGGTGTGACAATATTATGTTCATTTTCATTGACCACAGTTGCAAAACCTCTCATTTTAAAGCTCCTTTTTTCAACCACAAATCCATGGTCATTTATTTTAATAATAATATTTCGAAATACTGATAATTATCAAAAAAAAAAAAAAAAAAAAATTATACAAGGAAGTGAGTTTAGTTATATTGGTTAGCTTCCCCCTCTCCAACCAGTGTACTCCAGGCTAAATCACATAAAAATGGCATATCACTACATTGCTACTTTTTTCTAGATGTCATTTTTTTTTTTTGTTAGTTGTTGGCACAGCGGCTTCTGTGGCCATAATGCACCTCCCAAAGTTTTTGCATTTTACTCTGATCCAAGCCCGAGGCAGTATTCGAACCCGTGACCTTTGGGTTGCCAGGTAGGCACTTTACCCACCTGGCTAGCCCAGTCGGCCTAGATGTAATTACCTCTACACATACTTCTCTATGCAAAGCCCACCAAAATAAAGTGTTCCTCGGTCTATTTGATTATTAGTCTATGCCAGTATATTAATAACTGAAAAAAAAAAAAAAAAATGTTAAAAATTATATTGATACAAAAGTGGTGTGTGCTACAAATATGCAAAATTTATTTATTTTATTTAATTATTAATTATGATTTTTCATGGAAGACTTATTCACATCTCACGGAACACTATTGTTTCTGCAGAACACAGTTTGGGGAAATGCTGCTCTAGTGACAGCACTCGAGTTTGTGCAATTTTAGAAATGTTTCTAAAAGAGTAAAAGCCCGAGCATTGTTGCTGTCACTGGAGAAACCACAGCATCCCCTGACAGTTCAATGCAAAAGTTAATGCAGAAGGAATTTTATATTTAAGCTGTTTCAAATACTGCAATAACTGACGTTTGAAATAATTCCCCTTTTAATTATAAAATATTACCAATTGTTTCACTTATTCAGATACCATGTCTGGATCTAATGTTTCTAGTTGTTTTATAACTGCATATATTTAAAATTACCTGCTATATATGGTGCACAAAGTATACTTGTTTTACAGCATCATGTATTTATATGAAGGTATGAAGTAATACATGTATAAAGACATAAAACAAATTTAACGAGGCAGCAATGATGAGGTGCCTCACAGGTGCCCCTCAAAAATAATGTATCCTCATTAAAAATTTTAAATTTTTTCTAACTTTCTAAATATAGTAAAACTTTTACTATTTACTACAATAGTTTCTGATGTGATTTTCTTATGGTTTCCTTATAAAAATTATTTGCAAGAACCTGTCAGGTATCCTGCTGCCATTTTTTCAACTATTTGGATTTTTCTTGAAAAGTAACACAGCACTGGACAAGCCCTGATCTGTGTTTGTTTAAAGTTTTTTCAAGTTAATTGTTTTTTCTCTCCCACTAGGTCAATAAACATCTACCATCTTACCCTACTTGTTTTCACAGCATAAAAACAATAACATGAAACCCAGTATTCTCTCAAGCCTGAAAATGAGAGTAAGTAATAGTATTGAATATACATAAGTTTGTATATTCAATTTTTATGTATTTTCATAGTGTATGAGGTATTCTTTTAAACAGTTCCATAAACATGGATACTTTTCCACACACACTAAAAAAAGAGAAATTACAAACGTTGGATCATCCTGAATGCTTCATTTCAGGTAGGTCATGGCTAATTGTCTCAGATATGCACTGTTTAGCTTATAATTCATATTATAAGGAGGATGACATTGCCATATTAGTGAGTGCTAATATTAAACAGATACATCAGTCTCATAAGATATTTACCATGGTGGGCAACCCCAATAAAATGCAAGAATACAAAATTGAAGAATTTTATGCTACATTATATTAGAAACGGATTTGGAAACTTCCTCATTACTCACTTATAAATAACACAGATTAATGGAAATTATAACTACTAACATGTTAGCTGAACCACAACTAACAATCAAAATAATACTTTTTTGTTAGTTACCAAATTTAATGGTTGTATTATGCTTTGATAAATACAGTAACTTGTATAACTTGAACAAGTTCATATTACAACTGTCTAATCATAACAGGATGCATATTATTACTTGTTCCTACCCTCGTATTTAAGAAGTTCTTCATAAAGCTCTCCTGACTGATTTGGAAGCATGGCTATTGGTCTTCTATTCAGATTGTCAGTAACAAATACATTTGCACCATATTCCAAAAGAAAACGTGCTGTGTTGATAGAGTCATTTCTTGCTGCTATATGCAAAGCAGTTTGATGCATCTTGATGGCATTAACCAGGGCACCTAAATTACACATAATTCTAAAATAAATAAATCAGTGCAAAGTACTAATCTACAGTAGAAGAATTATAAAAAAAAATATTATTCTAAAAATAATACTTTCTGCAAAATAATTTTCCATATAATAATAAACAAGTAATACAATAAATGAATGTAATATCTATAAAATTTATAAAGATGCAGCATGAGATACTCCATGCATCTTCTGCACAGGAATTTAGTGATCCCCATTGGTATAAATTCATTTTCTATGCAAAAACAATGGCCAATTATGCACAGATTTTCAATGTCAGCAAGTAATTTTGATTAACCAATTAACCCTCTGTGGGGTTGGTTGCATAATCAAAAATTCAACCCACAAGACAAAGCTAAGACTATCAAGCAGCAAGACAAATGTGCTTAAGATTTTACTATAAACTTGTATAACTTTTTCAAAAAATTATAATTTTAGTATTCACTGATTCATCACTGAAAAAGTGAACCTTGGTGTTTCATGAATTCATTCCATATTTTCAATAAAAAAATATGCTTTAATGCTTTTATATTATACACTGTGTCTACTTTATTAGGTAGACAGCATGACTACATGCAAATGGGAGGCTGCATCATGTGACCATGACACATGCCATGAGCTACATATCCCAGGTAAAAAGGTATATAATCTCTAGGTACTTTTACTCTGTTATATAATGTGTATATGTAAAGTGTAACTAAATTTATTTGAGACATGACCTTCTGGATTAATAAATAACCTAGAGGTTATTTATCAATGGGCACTGCTCTTCCTGGAATAATGTTATTAGTGAAGTCTCACAAGATTCAGTGCTAGGCTCATTGTTGTTTACAATATTTATTGATATTAATGAAGGCATATCAGGCTTAATGCCTAAGTTTTCAGATGATACAAAAGTTGGCAAGGAGTCAACATAATCAAAGGAGTCATTAATCAAAGTAATTAAGATATGCTACTGCAACAAGATCTAGAAAAATTAATTAGGCAGATGGGATGAGAAGTGACAGTTGAAGTTTAACACTGACAAATGACAAAGGCAAGGTACTGTATATGGGTAGCAGTAATCCAAGAATAATATAACTGTATGGTACAATAGTGAAGGTAGTGGAGTATGATAAAGACCTGGGGGGGAGAAATTGTGCAAACAGACATGAAGTTCTCTGAGCAGTGTAGATGACAGCTCATGGAGTTTTATCAATGATATACAGGAATCATGCCAGCAAAAATAAGGAGGTGATTATCCTGCTGTATAAGGCAATGGTTAGCCACAGTACTGCACATACAGGTCTGGAAGTCTCATGGATTGGGAGAAGCGTAACAAAATTAGTAAGAGGGGAAAAAAAAAAAAAAAAAAACTCTTACCATGAAGGACTTCAGTTCTGCACATTGCAGTGTCTGGAAACCACGTGCCTGCAAGAAGATCAGATTGAGGTGTTTACGACTTTTATTGGACTGAATAAGTGTTGATGACATCCTTATCCTTGCTCAGACAACACACAAGAGGAAGCATAAATTTAAAGTGAGGAAGGACGGGTGCAGGAGAGATGAGTGGAAATTTGCTTTTACAGCTAAAAAGCAGTTGATTGATAGAAGAGATCTCCATCTGGGGGTTGTAGAAGTGGGTAGCTTGAAAAAATATAAGGAAGAACTAGACAAATTATTAGAACAGACAGACAAGTGTGTGTGTTTTGTTGGCTGATACTATATAAAGGCTTGCTTCCTTGCATAATTTGCTAATAGTAATACTACAGTGATATAATCATTGCTTGTATTACAGGAAGGATCTAAGGACAAAAGAACTAGGAAACATGACTTTTAATAATAATATAAAAAGCATGTTTTATTTTAAAACCCTGTATTACATTAAAGACTTGATTAATCTATATTAATGGGGAATAAAGTTGTTATATGTCTAGTAATTATCACAAATTCCAAAATGAAACAAGAACATGTTTGTGGAATTCAAAATTTATGGAATGAATCAACATTCTTGATTCTGTACTAATAATAACTCACCAGCTTGCAGCAACACACGCACAGCTTCAGTATTGTTCATGAAAGAAGCAGCATGTAGAGGGGTTCCAAAATGGCAATCCATTGCATTAAGACGAGCACCAGCATTAATTATCAGTTTAATGCACTCAGGATTTCCTATTGATGTAAAGTATCAAATTATGTTAAAAATAAAGTTGCAAAAGATGCTATTAAATTAAACTAATCAGAGAGATTACCTACATATCAGTCAACTCATAAAATTATAATTCTATATAAGCAAGTAATAAGGTAATGATTGATATTATTATTATTATTATTATTATTATTATTATTATTATTATTATTATTATCAGCCATATGATGCAAGGAAGCCTGAGGCTTATGCTGCACCAGCCAAAAAAAATTTCCCAAGTTACCCTGAGAGAGAGAGGTACCACTGGTAAATGCCTTATTTCTATTTTTGACTCCCAGATCTATCATCACCATCTGCTATTCCTTTGTAGTCATTGTCAAATATTACAGGAACCAAAGAAACATCATGATGAATATCACAGGCCCGATGGGGAAGCATTAGGGGTTTATAATGCCCGAGCCCATGGTTCTTCAAGGGACCCGGCTGAGATCTTAATATTACATTTAAGAAATTAAATTCATTTTTCATCTGGTGGTTGGAGCGGCCATTGCAGTAAGCCAAAATAACTTACATGTGCCTGAAAACAAATTAGTACTGGCAAATAATGCATGGAAGCCAGCTTATATAGCATTAGCAAAAAAAAAAAAAAAAAACCCTGCCTGCTTCCACAACAGAGAGTAACTTTTTCTTACAGTCACCCTGACTGAAAGCAAAGTTTGCTTATCTGTCATATACCCATCCTTTTTCAATTTAAGTTTGTACCCTTGTATGAATTGTCTAAGAGTTTGAATACTCTCATTTACTCAATCCATTAACACTTCAGTTAGAATAGAAGTCTTGATTCCTGTTATTAACCTTTGTATCATCTAAAAACTTAAGACAATAAGCTTGATACATGTTCTTCAATACTAATAAATACTATAAATAGCAGCAAGGGGCCAAGCATTGAATCTGAGGGACTCCACTCATTTTATTCCAAGAACAAGTGCCCACTTATAACCATCTGCTGTCTTTTGCCACTCAACTTACTGTTATATTATGGTTGAGTGGCAAAAGACAGCAAGTGGTTATAGATGGGCACTCCCTTTGGAGGAATATAAGTGGAGTCCCTCGAGTTCAATGCCAGAGCCCCTCACTATTTATAGCATTTATTGTTAATATTGAAGAAGACGTATATTTGGAGATTATTGGCAATGATCATTCTCTCTTCATCGGTTTCTGTTGTAGCCTGATTGCCAGCTCATGCTGTAGCTGAGGGAATGCCCATTGCACAGTATAGTTGATTTGTTATGTGATGATTGAATTGATCGATGATATACAAACGGCCTCCATAGCCGAGTGGGCAGGAGTGGGAGTGCAGTAGCACACGGTCTTTGAGTAGATATTGCTTCCCAAACCTTTAGTAAAATGATTATTCTTATTTTTAAGTTTATTTAATATTTAAGTTTACAGTCACCAATTATAAAGAACAGTAAGAAACCACTTGGAAAAATTGTGGATTCAAGATATGAAAGTATATTCACAAATAAAGACTACCTAGCAGTAGATACCTATAACACAGTAGTAATTAAGTGATATGGGATGGCAGTCCATTTGAAACACATTTTTATTTTTTGAATAATTTTGATGTGGATTCTTTGAACCTACAATTTTATCCATGCTGGAAGACAACTTTAGACCCATAAAGCTGATGGTTCCAAAGCCAATTGTGACAAGTTATTTTTACCGATACTAAAAAAATTTCAGAATTTGAAATGCTTTCAAAATCCACTACCAAGAAAAAAATCCTTGATATATAAAAACTACTTAATATAAACTATCATCTTTTGTGGAATTATTATCCCACTTTCAGAGCTCAGTTATTTTTACTCAAAACATGACTTTGCTCTCCTTCCATGAGTCCTTTTGTGATGGTATCTGAAGAGGTTTGTTTGTTTGTTTGTTATTTGGTTTTTAGGAGCATTAGCAACTAAGGCTATACTGCTCCGGGAATATGCAGTGGTCATTCCCTGACCTTTCTGCATCCTCCGTATTTGGTGGTGGCGGGCTCGAACCCCGGTCTAATCAAGAAGCGTGTGCTACGCACTGCTGCTCCTTCCCACCTGGCTACGGAGGTGCCCTCTGAAGAGGTCTGAGTTCATATCTCATCAAAGGCCTCTTCAATCGAGTATGCAGTTAGTTGGCCTCAGGTACAGTAGTGCTGCGTTCCTATGTGCCGCCAGTAAGCAAAATAAAATTTGCTGCCCTAAATGTTGAATATTGATAAGCGTTAACCAATCAGTAAACAATATCAAAAAAAATTCTGCCACCCGTAAGCGATGCTTATCTCGCCTACCCACATGCGGCAGCCCTGCTCAGGTAGAAAGAATAGGATCCCATCTGTGAATTACTGTTCTTCGGTCTACCTGAGCAGGGCTTCCGCATGTGGGTAGGCGAGGTAATCATCGCTTACGGGTGGCAAAATTTTTTTTTGATATTGTTTACTGATTGGTTAACACTCATCAATATTCAACATTTAGGGCAGCAAATTTTATTTTGCTTACTGGCGGCACATAGGAACGCAGCACTACTGTACCTGAGGCCAACTAACTGCATACTTGATTGAAGAGGCCTTTGATGAGATATGAACTCAGACCTCTTCAGATACCATCACAAAATAAATTACATTATATTACCATAATTCAATGAATTACAAGTTTGATGGTGGTTTGAAATGTTTAAAAAAAATGACCTAAATGTATTATTTATATAATCCTGATATTATGTACATAATTTAAAAAAATACTATTAATAAATATGATATATCCTTGTAATGGATGTGTTAACTAACAATTTTTTTTTTTTTTTTTCTCTTCAAGGGATTTTGGTAAGCCATGTCTGTTGAAAATACCAATATGAAGAAATACAAACTCTGTGCTGATATTACATATCTGCATTTGAAATACATATCTGCAACAGATACGATGGCAATACTAAGGGATTCTGCTCCACTAAGTTCTGCTGTTGTCAAGGTGTATGTAAATTTTGCCTGTGTAATAGGGTTATGTGAAGATGAGTGCCATTCAGATCATCTCTCAATATCTGTCAATTCAAAAATAGTAAAAATAATGGGAGGAATAGTCATAAAAGATCATCAGATGACTGTTAGGCATATTACTGAATCCGTCAGCATATCTAAAAGGCACTGCATACCAATACATTACTTGATGCTGAGAAAAGTTTCTGCACAATGTATGTTAACTAATGACTAGAAAGCCTTTGTGCAAAGCCATCAAGAATGCCTTTGGGAGAAATTTAAGTAAAAAAATACTGAGGACTCTTTCCTGGTTTGTAAATATTTCATCAAATTTCTGCTGACGAGGCTACTTGACTAGATGCTTTTTCAGGAACCAGTAAGTGCATCTTTATTTATTGACTTAAAATTGTTTTTTTCTAACAAATTTTTCTAGCAATGATTTCTAACAAATCATTTAAAATTAGTAGTGGAGTATTTATTTGTAAGTCCCTGATTAATTTGGTGCAACTGTTCTTTACTTGGCCCCTGTAATTATTGTGATATTGTTGTACACATTGGCACTAATGATATTAAGAATAGATCTGCAGACTTACTTAACAAGTAAAGGTCAATGATGAAAAAGAGCCTTCAGTTAGCAATAAATTTGAAAGTGTCTGCAATTCTGCCCGGGCAAGATTGGAGGGAGTATATGATGAGGGCCTTGTCAACCAATTCGGCTCTGGAGAGATTGTGCAAGGTAGAATTTTTCACAGCATGGTCTGTACATGTTAACAGAAGAGTGCTTCTACAGAGATGGGATACACTTAGGCCTCTCATAGCCGCATAGTCAGGAGCGTGAGTGCAGTAGCACGTGCTCTGAGTTCTTTGGGTTCAAGCCTGTGACTGCTAAATATGATTAAAGTTTATATTGGTGATTTATTGTAAACTCCACTGACCTGGTGGTCATGCCGGAGAACAAACAAGAACATTTTTTTTTAGTTAAGTAGCACATAAAATCTAAGGCAGTGCATCCAGTTGACATGGGTATTCAGTGAAATGTTCAGTAGTTTGGTGTGACACAATCACTGGGAAAGCAAAAATGAAAGTAGGAGTGTGTCATAGGCCTAATGACTCTGATGAGTACAATAAACAGCTGTACAGAGAAATGGAGTGGACTAATCTGCATCATATCCAGGTGTCGTTGTAAGGGGGTGCATGATAACCAGGTGTTTGAGTGGTTTTTAGACAGTCCTTGGAATACTTATATGGATGGTTAAGGTGGGACATATTCCCTCTATGCCCCACAAACTTTTCTATTATTGACTGGAATTTGTGGGTTGTTCACTCACACACTAGCAAAACTTTTGGGATTTATTGGATGACTGTTTCCTACAGCAGCATGTTCAAGAGCAACCAGATGGAATAATACTCTTAATCTGATTATCAGAAGTGATTATTAATGCATTAAGAATCTAAAGATAAAGGAACCACTAGGTGGCAGTGATCACAGTGTATTGTGGGATTTACTTATAGATGTCAAGGGTAAAGGGAAAGGTTTTTGATTTCGTAAAGGTGACTACAATGGTCTCAGACAGTTTTTAAATTTTATACAGTGGGACAAACTGATGATGTTACCATCAGCCAATTCTAAATGGGATGCTGCTAGGCTTTTCATACCAACTAAGATACATTGTTCAAGTTTCAGGTCTAAACAGATTACAGATGAACAAATCAGACTCATAGCAGAGAAGAAAAATGCATGGGATGTATATAAATTATCAGGTGACATAGAAGACTATGATAGTTATTTATATGTTATTTTGGTTTTTTTAGGAGCATTAGCAACTAAGGCCATATTGCTCCGGGATATGCGGTGGTCATTCCTGACCTTTCCGCATCTTCCGTATTTGGTGGTGACGGGCTCGAACCCCGGTCTAATCAAGAAGCGTGTGCTACGCACTGCTGCTCCTTCCCACCTGGCTACGGAGGCGCCTACTATGATAGATATAAGCTAGTTTGTAATCAAGTCACAAAGGAATTCAGGCAAGCAAAGGAGATAGATTATAAAAATTCCTTGTCAGAGGATACAAAGAAAAACAGCAAAGACTTCTTAACTTATTTAAACTCTAGAAGGAAGAGGATGAATCAAATTGGTCCACTTGATATCAATGGTTTGAATGTTGATAATCCTGCTCAGGTTGCTGACAGACTGAATGAATATTTTTCATTTACATTCACACAATGAATTCTTTATGGAAGTGGAGGCCAGAAGTTTATCAATCTCTAACCAGGAGCTAAATAATTTTGTAATAAGTGAGAGGAAAGTGGAAGAGAAACTGCTGAAGTTAAACATAAGAAAGGGAAATGGGGTGGATGGATCTATCCAATTATATAAAGGGAGGCAGCAAAGGAAGTAAGCAAACCATTAGCCATAATTATGAGAGCATTCTTCGATTCAGGAGAAGAGGTGCCCAGCAGACTGGAGATGTCAGAATGTATCCCCAATTGACAAAGATGATCAAAGGGGGTGACACGAGTAATTACAGACCTGTTAGTTTAACTTCAGTTCCAGGGACAGTAATGGAGTCACTGGTTAAAGAAGTAATTCAGGATCATCCAGACAAGACTACAGTTATACTTCAGACACGGCAGGGGTTTGTTAAGGGGAAACCTGTCTGACCAATTTTATTGGCTACTACAATATGGTTACAAAGGAAGTGCAAGCAAAAAATAACTTGGATATTATATACTTGGATTTCAAGAAAGCTTTTGATACTGTTGCACATAAAAGACTGCTGTACAAATTGGAGCAGTGCAGTATTAAGGACAAGTTGCTGCTATGGATAAAGGGATGGTTGAAAACAGAGAGGTAATCAATGGACACTGCTCTTTGTGGACTAATGTTATTAATGGAGTACCTAGAGTTTAGTGTTGGGCCCATCGTTGTTCTCTATATTTATCAATGATACTGATGATGGCATATCAGGCTAATGTCCAAGTTTGCAGATGATACAAAGGTTGGTAGGATGGTTAATGACAATAATGACCGCATTATTCTACTACAACAGAAGCAATAAAAATCAGGCAAATGGCAAATTGAAGTTTAACATGGACAAATGCAAATTTTCTTCATGTGGGTAGCAATAACCCCAGATAATGTACCAACTTAGTGACACTACACTCTGGGTAGTGACAAATGAAAAAGACTTGCTGGTAAATGTGCAGTCAGATATGAAGTTCTCTGAGCAGTGCAGACAGTTGCCAGGACAGCTCATGGGGTTTTGTCAATGATATACTGTGATTTTGCTAGCAGAGATAACCATAATGGTATAATGATTATACCATTGTATGAGGCAGTGGTTGAGTCACATCTTCAGTACTACATACAGGTCTGCAGGCCTCATTTTAGGAAGGATGTAGGGTTGCTGGAACGAGTACAGAGAACGACAATGAGATTTGTGAGGGAAAGAAATGGGTGCTCCTACCAAGAAAGGGCTTAAGTTCTGCAAATTGCAGCATCTGGAGACTAGGCATCTGCAAGGTGATCTGTTTAAGACTTTGAATGGTTTGAGCAAGTTCAATGCTTGTGGGATTATTCTTCTTGTTCAGATTATGCACGAGGGGGAATAAATTCAATTTGAGGAAGGACAGTTGCAGAATAGATGAGCGACAGTTTGTCTTTAGCCTACAAGTGTTTTTGTTTTTTTTTTTTTTTTTTTTTGGCTGATGCTGTATGAGCTTGCTTTCTTGCATCATATGCTATTAGTCTATTAATGCTAATATGTATGAGATAAGGGCACACGTCTTTGATCTCGAGTCCAAACATAAAACATGACTTGAAACAAACATCATCTCTACAACTCAAGAAATTCTGTACTGAACGGCCCAGAAGAAAGGTGATGACCTCTTATTTTATTTTATTTCTTTTGGATGCTCAATGAGTAGTACTTGCTGTTTACCATGCGCATATATAGCCATAATTACAGGTCAGTATTATGCACAATTAATAGTAAAAAACTGCATGAAGTCATCACAGGATGAAGCAGCAAGGAAGTTGCATCTTAGTGATAACAGAAATCCTCAATAATCCCCAGGCTACTCCGAGTGCCCAAGCTAACCACAGTACACTGGCGACAGCACCTACAATGTGCACGCGAGCATAGAAACTGGACCTTGAGTGATTGGAAGAGTCGTCTGATCCAATGAATCACATTTCCTGTTGCACCATGTGGATGGCTGGGTACATGTGCATCGTTTATCTGGGAAAGTGATGGTGCCCGGATGCACCATGGGACGAAAACAAGCTGGTGGCCTCGGTGTCATGCTTTGGCCGACCGATGTTCTGCTGGGACACCCTGGGTCCAGTCAGAGCGATGTTCTGCTGGGCACTCTAACGTCTACCACCAACCTATACTTCATTGCTGACCAGGTACACCCTTTCATGGCAACAGTCTTCCCCTCTGGCGGTGCCGTCTTTCAGCAAGATAATGCATCATACCACACCGCCTGGATTGTTCGAGACTGGTTCGTGGAACATGAGGAAGACTTCCAGGTATTGCCCTAGCCTCCAAATTCCCCAGACATCAATCCCATCGCGCATCTGGGGTTTGTGTTGGAACAGCAACTTCAATCTGCGGCATTTCAACCACAGACCTTACAGGAGTTAAAAGGACCTGCTGGTTATGTGTTGGTACCAGATACCACAAGACACATTTAGAAATCTTGTAGCATCCATGCCTCGCCGGGTACGAGCTGTTTTGGCTCATCGGTGTATATGAGTATCCTTTTTTTTGGCAATGCTGATAAGGGAGGTTTGCTGAAAAAATTCACATCTTATTTTCTGGTCTCATCTACTGCTGAAAAGAGGTTTATCTACAAAAGTGATGAACTGCTGAGAGTATGGAGTTACAAGGTAGTTTCTAGAATCTGATAAACGAAGCATACAGGTCTCAGAAAATCTGATGGCAAAGGTAAAGAAAGCCAACACGAGAACCACAGGAAGCTTTTAGCAGTCAAACATATTTCCCGGTACCGCAGCTTCTCCCTGCATTCTTGGTAAACAGATGGTGCGTGTTATCGGTAGTGGCAGTAGAAGTTGATAACGATGTACTAGTTAGGTTTTTCTTATTACTAAAAACAGATTATCGGAGTTCATGAATGGATACCTGAAATTTACTTATGGATACACCCTACAGACTGCCTCAGTCTTAAGGTGTTTATCCCCCTTCTCGCTGTTTTAACCCAATAGGAAAACAACTTCTACTGCAACTACAACAGTCTGTAGAAGTTGTTTTCGTATAGAGTTAAAACAGCGGGAAGGGGATAAACACCCTAAGACTGAGGCAGTCTGAAGGGTGTACCCATAAGAAAATTTCGGGTACACACTCATGAACTCTGATAATCTGCTTTTAATAATAAGAAAAACTTAACCAATACATCTTTATCGAATGGGCTGAACTATCGTGCATGTGAACATGCTTGACAAGATAAAAAATGTACCATTTTCATGAATGAACGATCTTTGAATATTTATTTATTTTTCCTAATTATTTATCTTAATGTTAAAAGTTGTGCTAAAACCTGAGGGTCTTCTTCAGTAGCATATATATATATATATATATATAAACTGAAGAAAAATCCCTTGGAATGGGATCATTCCTGTAATGTGAACCTTTAATGGAAGATGCTATGCTATGATGTTTTCTCATGGTGATGGCGAGCAATTAATGTCAACCCCATTCATCTAACTTGCTTTACTATTATTTTGAACACTTCTGAGTAAGATCTTGTTGCGTACCCTCTAAGATTTGTTTTACTGGGGTGACAGGCCAGAAATAAATGAGTTTGTATCAAGTTCTGTTGTTTTAAGAATATAAACTTAGAAAAACAGTTTTTGAAACACAAAATATAGATGCATGAACATTCAAGGTATCCATCCACTACTAGGTCAGATGAACATTATATAGTTATTGAGCTAATTCACTAAAACATCTAACCATCCATGACCTGGAAAAACAACTGGGACACTCTACTGTGAAACCTGAATATATACACTGATTAAAAAACTGAAATTTGTCCCACATGTGCCATAAAAAAAAAAAAAAAAAAAAACATGCTACACAACTATCCTGATAACATTGTTTTATCGGGATTAGAATAAGGGAAGGAAAGAAATATGATAAAAGTTGCAATGTGTCATGGATGGCAGTAGGATAGCTGCACAAAAAAATCACCAGACAATGGCCAAGAAGAAGTTCAAAAAAGTTAAAAACAAACTTATGTGCATGTTTCAGCTATGGTCTCTCTTTTTTCTTTTGTTTTTACTCAGTATTTTTTCCCATCATTTTATGTTCAGCATACACCAATTATTCTTAACTTGGAAAAAAGGCAGAATCTTCATCCAACAACTGTCCATTAAGGTTAGCACTAAGCTTGAATTATCTTGAAATAATGTTATTTCTACATATACAGGCTGATTCAGGAGATAGTACATATTTTGGGTGGTTATAGTATCGCTTATTCTGGGTAAAAAAGTTCATATAAACATACGTCCAATTCTCAATGGATATGGAGATACAGCTCCCTGAATCAGATGTAAATAAGAAGCAGTTATAACCTGACACTGTTTGGTGTTAGAAGTGTTGTTAAGAATGCTGCACATCTTCACCACACATGCCGAATATGCCAATATGGTGTTTATCTACGGTTTTTGTGGTGGAAGTGCTCCTGCTGCTTGTAGAGAATACCATTGATGGTTTTCAAACCGGATTCAAGAGTGTTTACCAGTGTTTACACCAAACTGCATGAGACTGGTACAGTTCCCAGCACTCCTCATATTTCTTCTGAACATGCAAATGAAGAAAATGTGGATGAATAGAACGCATTCTTCAGTCGGTAGAGCATAGTCCTACTATTATCACACGAAGAATTTCTACATGTATTGGTGTTCCACAGACAAGAGTATGGCGAACATTATGTGAGCACGGCTTGTATCCATTTCACATATAGCGGATGCAACACCTTTAATCAGGAGACGATACCCAGTGATAGGAATTCTGTCAGTGGGTAAATGCTAATCGCCAATTAATTCCATTAATACTGTTCAGCAATGAAGCTACTTTAACCCATGACAGTATCAATAACACCCGTAACAATCACAGGTGGTCAGATGAAAATCCACATGCCGCTGCAGAAAAATTTTCAACACCACTTCTCTGTAAAGATGTGGTGTGGTAGCATCAACAATCAGTTGAATGGGCCTGTTGTGTTATAAAATTGTCTTACAGGGCCCATTTACCTAGAATTTCTACAAAACGAACTTTCATTACTATTGGAGGATGTTCCCTTGGCTACAAGGATTGGTACGTACTTTCAGCATGACAGAGCTCCTGCACATTACACCCGTCTGGTGATACAATATCTAAATCGAACTTTCCCTGAACAATGGATCGGCCGCCAGTAGTGACCCATCACCGACTTTGGTGACCCATTCATTGGTCACCAAAGTCTCCAGACCTCACAACGTTAGATTTTTGTTTGTGGGGATGGATGAAAAGTGCAGTATACAAAGAAAAGGTGAATACAAGAGACGAATTTCTTGCTCGCATTTTGGATACTGCTGCCCTCATTAAGGAATGCCAAGACGACCTCAGAAGAACAACACGTCATATTACCACAAGAGATGAAAAGTGTATTGAGGTTGGAGGTGGGATTTTCAAACATTCATTGTGAACTGTAAAAAATTTGTCATTATTTGTATTTTGTATCATTCAAAAAGTCAATAAATACAAACAATAAGTCATTTATTGTTCTTTAATACTTCTCATAATGGCTTTGTGCATACCAGTTTCAAACAGCTGTATCTCCATATCCATTGGGAATTGGGCACATGTTTATGTGAACTATTTTACCCAGAATAATCGATACTACAACCTCCCTATTTACTATTCCTCCTGAATCACTCTGTACACTGGTGTGTACTCAAAACTTACCTCTCATAGAAGCTTCATGAAGTGGTGTAGTTAGTACTAATGGTGGATTAACACGAGCACCTTGACTGAGTAGAAGCCGAACACATTCTGTACTGCCAGCAGCACAAGCATCACACAGCGGTGTGCTCCCATCAATGCTGTGTGCATCTACCTAAGTATAAAGAATAGAGAAGAATAAAACATTGTAAAAATTATCCTTTTACAAATACAGAAAATTAAGCCACCATGCAATTGCAACTTATGAGTTAACAAGGTTCTGACAGCCCCTCCCATCTGCATGACAGAATCTATATTGATATCTATTTTCAAACATTAATCAAAAAGGAAAAGTCACATTGATACCAAATTTTCCAGCATATTTGTCACTGGTCTTGTGGAAGCTTGCGAGATCAATTACAATTCAATAAACCATCAGTCTTCATCCTCACAGAAATTTATATATGCTGTACATAAATGAAAAGTATTTTCAGGCATTACTTGAGAAGGTTGTTGTTTTGTTTGGAAAATTTTTGGTGTAGCAGGCAGCAGCAGCAGCTTAGGTCCTATTGTGGCTAACAAATGATATTGGAGATATCTTCAACTCTTAATATCATTTGTGCCTATGTGTACAACAATATCATCTTTTGTGCCCTTAAATGATATTTGCTCTATATCATCTACTTTTGCCCATTGCAGACATGCCTTGGTCCTATTCCACCTTGCACAATCCTCCTACGGGAGCAATACATTCTGCCTTCAGAGATTAGTATTAGTAATGGCCACATGGTGCAAGGAAGCCAATGGCTTATGCTGCACCATCAAAATAAAAAGAATAATCATAATAATAAAATAAAAATAACAAAAAATACAGAAAATAAAATAATATGAATGAAAACAAATTAATAATAATAAGGAAATTTAAAATAATAATAATAAGAAAATTTAAAATAATAATAATATTAATAATAAAAATTAATAAGAGAAAAGGAAATGGACAACCTATGCATTTCCCTCCTCCCTTAAGTAATTATCCAGCTGACCTTTGAATTTCCCCAGACTGTCAGCCTCTACCACCCATGTAGGTAACTTACACATGAGCCAAAACATCATGACCACCTACCTAATGATGTTGGTCCTCCATGTGCAGTGAAAACAGCTCGTACCTGGCAAGGCATGGACGCTACAAGATTTCCAAATGTGTCTTGTGGTATCTGGTACCAATGCATAACCAGCAGATCCTTTAACTCCTGTAAGGTCTGTAGTTGAGATGCTGCAGATCTGAGTTGCCACAAATGCTTGATGGGATTGATGTCTGGGAAAATTGGAGGCCAGGGCAATACCTGGAAGTCTTCCTCATTTTCTGCAAACCAGTCTAACAATCCTGGCAGTGTGGCATGTCACATTATCCTGCTGAAAGACGGCACGGCCAGAGGGGAAGACTGTTGCCATGAAAGGGTGTACCTGGTCAGCAATGATGTTTAGGTAGGTGGTAGACATCAGAGTGCTTGGCACATGGATGACTGAACCCAGGGTATCCCAGCAGAACATCGCTCAAAGCATGACACCGGCTTGTTTTTGTCCCACAGTGCATCCAGGTGCCATCACTTCCCCAGGTAAATGATGCACACATACCTGGCAGTCCACATGGCGCAACAGAAAACGTGATTCCTCGGACCAGACTACCTTCTTCCAATCACTAAAGGTCCAGTTTCGATGCTCGCATGCATATTGTAGGTGCTATAGTGAATCATGGTTAGCAGGGGCACTCAGAATGGCCTGTGGCTATGCAGTCCTGTTTTCAACAGGGTTCGATGTACTGTGTGTTGTGATACATTACTCCCATCACCAGCTTTTCAACGGCAAGTTGCACCACAGTCGCCCTTCTGTTGCCATATATCATCTGGGAGAGCCCCTTCCTCACCTTGAGCATCGATGAGCCATGGTCGTCTAACACCTCGCTGGTAATTTGTGGGTGTTCCCTCCTCGGACCACTTTCGGTAGGTACTAACCCTGGCTCACCATGAGCATCCCACCAGTTGTGCCGTTTCGGATATATTCTGACCCAATCATCTGGCCATTACAATTTCGCCTTTGTCAAACTCACTTAAGTCCACTGCCTTTAACGGAGCTTAGTAGCAGGTATTTTTTATACAGTGTCCCGAACTGCGCATGCACCGCAGTTCACCTGCATTGCTTCGATTTGCATAACGACTCTCTGATCATAATGTTTGGCTCATCAATGTATTCCAGTAATTTATAACTCACTAGGTAAAATAAAACTTCCTGCAACCAGTCTAAACAACTCTCCCCTGTAACTTGAATTTGCCCCAGTTGTTCTAGATTCATTTAATAACCCGGAAAATTTCATCCTTATTCATTATGCTTATGCCTCTCAGAGCCTTAAACACCTCAATCAAGTCTCCTCTAAGGTGCCTAGTTTCCAAGCTCTGCAACCCACATTCTTTGAAGTCTTTCCTCAATATGGATGCCCTTTTGCTGATCTCACCAGGTGAGTTACCTGTCTTTGGACCATTTCCGGAAGAACAAATGTCTTTCTTCAGGTGCAGCCTCCATACTTGAACACAGTATTCCAAGTGTGGTCTAACAATAGCCTTATATAATGGGATTATGATGTCCTTATCTCTACTAGCAATTTTTCGATAAATCATTGATAGGACACCGTGGGCCCTCCTTGCAACCAGTCTACAATGCTCTGAGAACTTCATATCTAACCGTATTATAATACCCAAGTCCCAACCGTGGGCCCTCCTTGCAACCAGTCTACAATGCTCTGAGAACTTCATATCTAACCGTATTATAATACCCAAGTCCCTTTCCTCCACTACTGGCTTTAGTTCAATTGCAAGTGCATAAGTTATTTTAGGGTTACTGTTCCTCAGGTGCAATACCTTACACTATGCTGGATTAAAGGATTATTGTTTTTCTAAAACTTTTGATTTAAATTTAGTAGTATAACATTATTTTGCGATTTTTTGATTAATTTGGTGTATTTATTCTTTACTCGGCCTTGTAAAAGTATCGGTAAGGGTTTCCACGTGTTCGTAACTACCGTTACCGTTAGTAACTTTCCCGCCATTGTGATACCGTAGGTTATATACCGTACTAGATAGCGTTAGTTGAACTTCATTAGCAGTTAAATTGTACGTTTAAATAAATACATATAACGACTTAGATTACAAACGTAATATAATTAATAACATAACATAATTAATTAATAAATTAATAGAATCATGACTCAGACCAAAGCAGCAAAGCAAAAGGCTCAAGCTAATGGAAGCGCTGTGGCTCAGAGCAGAACTGAGGGGGGCAGTTGCCCTCTGACTCACAGCCTTATAAAATGCACTGTTTGCTTGATGTTTGCAGAGCAATCGGGTACGGGACATGATACTGCCAAGGGGGATGTCTTTGTGTGTGCGCGATGCAAGGAGTGTATCGATATCAGGCAACAACTCGGCGTTCTTGTGGGCCTATATGAGAGCTTGAAGGACAAGGTGGATGCCCTCGAAGAAACTAAATTGAGGGGCCCATCAAGCTCTCAGCTGCCCACATCAACGCCAGAGCTTGCACTTGGGCATCGCGTGACACAGAGACAACCCCTAAGGCAGAATGCGCTGGTCCCGAAGGAACTAGTAGTTGTTGGTGACTCTATTGTCAGGGAAACGGGGAACATGCTTTGTAAAAAAGATAGGTGGAACAGGACCAGGGTATGTCTGCCAGGGGCAAAGGTTGATGACGTTGTAGAGCGAATATCATCTTTTAAGGGCACAAAAGGTGATATAGTTGTACACGTTGGCACTAATAATATTAAGAGTAGGAGACCGGCAGAATTACTTAACAAGTACAGGTCACTGTTGAACAAAAGCCGAGAATTAGGGTTGAATTTGAAAGTGTCTGCAATTCTGCCCAGACACGATAGGAGGGAGTATATGATGAGAGCCTTGTCGATCAATTCGGCCCTGGAAAGATTATGCAAGGCTCAAGAGGTAGAATTTTTTTCAGCCTGGACTGTACTTGTTAACAGGAGAGATTGCTTCTACAGGGATGGGATACACTTAAATAGAAAGGGTGCAAGAATATTTGCTGATGCTATCGAGGCAGTGTTAGGTGGGTCGGAAAACTGCTAGCTTGGGGGGAGACAAAGACCAATAGATTGACAGTAGCCACTGGCAGAGGTGAAAGAGATTCTTGCACTGCTTCTATTAGAATGAGCAGAAGCCTGAAAAACAAGATGCATGGTATTTCAGAGACTGCTGGGAGCCATTGCGGTACAAGTAAACACATGGGTTGTGTTAGGGTAGCTAAGAATAGAAACAGGTGCAGGTATACTTGCGTGTACACCAATGCTAGGAGTTTAGTAAATAAATTTGATGAATTTGAGGTATTGCTCAAAACATTGAAGGCAGATATTGTTGGGATATCAGAGACGTGGTGTCACACAGATATAAGGGATGCAGAACTGCAATTTGGGGAGTACAACGTCTACAGAAAGGATAGACAGGATAGGAAGGGAGGAGGGGTTATGTTATTAGTTAAGAAACACATAAAAACCAAGGAAGTGAAGCCAGTCGACATCGCTGGACAGTGCAGTGTGGAGTCAGTTTGGTGTGACATAAACATTGGGAGATCAAAATTGAGAGTAGGAGTGTGCTATAGGCCTAATGACTCTGATGAGTATAATAAGGAACTGTACAGGGAAATAGAGTGGGCCAGTAAATCAGAGTGTCTTATAATGGGAGATTTTAATTTCCCAGATATTGACTGGAATTTGGGGGCTGGTTACTCACACACTAGCAGGACTTTTGTGGATTTATTGGATGATTGTTTTCTACATCAGCATGTTCGGGAGGCAACTAGAGGGAGTAATACTCTTGATTTGATTATCAGCAGTGATTCTTCATGCATTAAGAATCTGCAGATAAATGAACCACTAGGTGGCAGTGATCACAGTGTGCTGAAGTGGGATTTACTCAAAGAGGTAACTACCATTAGGGGTAAAGGGAAGGGTTATTGCTTCCGTAAAGGCGACTACGATGGACTGAGACAGTATTTAAATTCTATACAGTGGGACCAACTGATGATGTTACCAACAGCAAATTCAAAATGGGAAGCATTCAAAGAACTTATCTTGGAAGCTACTAGGCTTTACATACCAACTAAGAAATATTGTTCAAGGTTTAGGCCAAAATGGATATCAGATGAACTAATGAGGCATATGGCAGAGAAGAAAAATGCATGGGATACATACAAATTAACACATGACACAGAAGCCTATGATAGATACAAGTTGACATGCAACCAAGTTACAAAGGAGGTTAGGCAGGCGAAGGCAGATTACGAGAAATCCTTGGCAAGGGATGCAAAGAAAAACAGCAAAGAGTTCTTTACTTATGTAAACTCTAGAAGGAAAGGGATGAATCAGATTGGTCCACTTGATATTCATGGGTCAAGTGTTGATGATCCTGCTCAGGTGGCTAACAAACTAAATGAATATTTTGCATCGACATTCACACATGAGGAGTTATTCAGCGAGGGGAATGCCAGAGGTGTATTCAACTCTAGCAGTAAGTTACAGAATCTTGAAATAACTGGGAGTAAAGTGGAGGAGAAACTGTTGAAGATAAACACAAGAAAGGCACCCGGGGTGGATGGGATCTATCCAGTTATATTAAAGGAGGCAGCAAAGGAAGTAAGCAAACCCTTAGCCATAATTATGAGAGCTTCCTTGGACTCAGGGGAGGTACCCATAGACTGGAAATGTGCAAATGTGACCCCAATTCACAAAGGAGGACCAAAGGCTGACACAAGTAATTATAGACCTGTGAGCTTAACTTCTGTTCCAGGAAAATTAATGGAGGCACTGGTTAAAGAAGCACTGCAGGATCATTTAGACAAGACTTCAGTTATAACTCAGACACAGCATGGTTTTGTTAAGGGGAAGTCTTGCCTGACCAACTTGATTGGATACTATGATGCAGTCACAAAATAACTGGATGCAGGGAATAACTTTGATATTATATACTTGGATCTTAGAAAGGCTTTTGATACTGTTGCACATGGAAGACTGCTACACAAATTGGAGCAGTGTGACATTGGAGGCAAATTGCTGCTATGGATAAAGGGGTGGTTGAGGGGGAGAAGACAGAGAGTGGTAATCAATGGACACTGCTCATCGTGGACTGATGTTATTAGTGGAGTCCCTCAGGGCTCAGTGTTGGGTCCATTATTGTTTTCTGTATTTATAAATGATATTGATGATGGTATATCGGGCTTAATGTCCAAGTTTGCAGACGATACAAAGGTTGGCAGGGTTGTCAAGGACACTACTGACACTATGCTGCTGCAACAGGATCTGGAAAGGTTGAGCAGATGGGCTGAGAGGTGGCAAATGAAGTTTAACATTGATAAATGTAAAGTACTACACATGGGAAACAGCAACCCCAGAGCAACGTATCAACTCTGTGGTACTACACTGACAGTGGTAGAGAATGAAAGGGACTTGGGGGTGGTTGTGCAGGCAGATATGAAGTTCTCTGAGCAGTGCAGACGGGCTGCAAGAGTAGCTCATGGAGTATTGTCAATGATATACAGGAATTTTTCCAGCAGGGATAAGGAGGTGATTATTCCATTGTATAAGGCGATGGTCAGGCCACACCTAGAGTACTGTATACAGGTCTGGAGACCTCATTTCAAGAAGGATGTAGAGCTGCTGGAACGAGTACAGAGAAGGGCAACAAGATTAGTGAATGGAACAAAGGGGTGCTCTTACGAAGAAAGGCTTAAGTTTTGCAAATTACAGTGTCTGGAGACTAGGCACCAGCGAGGTGATCTGATAGAGGTGTATAAAGCCTTGAATGGTTTAAGCATGCTCAATGCTGATGGGATTCTTCCTCTTGCTCAGAATAATCACCTCAGAGGGCATAAATTCAAATTGAGGAAAGACAGATGTAGGATAGACGTGCGGAAATTTGCCTTTAGCCAGCGGGTGGTTGGTTGGTGGAACAGACTTCCATCCCTTGTGGTGGAGGTTGATAGCCTAAATAAGTTTAAGGTTCAGCTGGACAGGTATTTTGAGCGAACAGAGGGGTGAAGTGGAAGTGGGTTTTTTTTTTTTTTTGGCTGATGCTGCATAAGCTTGCTTTCTTGCATCAAATGCCTCTACTAATGCTAATGCTAAAGCATAGCTGCCATTTTTCTGACCATCTCTGAAGTCTATCTAGGTTATTCTGAAGAAGTTCTGCTTGGCGGCAATAATTAACTACTCTACCAATCTTTACATCATCTGCAAATTTAGACATCACATCGTCTATCCCTTCATCAATGTCATTTATGAAAATCAAAAACAACAATGGTCCTAATACTGATCCTTGGGGAATTCCACTTCTTACATCAACCCAATCTTAGGAATAACCATTTATCACAACACTCTGCCTCATGCCCTGAGCCACTCTGCTATCAATCTAAGGATTTTCACTGTGATTCCAACCTGTTCCAGCTTATAAAATAACCACATATGTGGGACTAAATCAAATGTTTTGTTGAAATCCAAATAAACAACATCAAAATTATTTCCTAAGTCCAGCTCTTGAGTGACACTGTCAAAATAGCTAACCAGATTAGTTAAACATGATTTTCCCTTTACAAAACCATGCTGAGTATCCTTCAGAATTCCACCCTTGTTCATAGTCTCCATGATTTTTCCTACTACTGAAGTTAGACTAACCCGCTGGTAATTTCCCACTTCACTCTTAGAACCACCCTTATGTATTGAAGATACATTGGCACTTTTCCAATCCAACGGAATCACTTCCGAGTCCAATGATGCTCTCATAATTAGCCTAAATGGTTCAATGTACTCACTTGCCAGTTCCCTTAAGATTACAGGATAAATGCTATCAACCCCTGGAGTCTTACTGGCCTGTAGGTTCGAAAGATTTTTCGAACCTACAGGCCAGTAACCGATTCAAATAAAGATGTGAAAACGATTTCGAACCGATTTAAATAAAGATGTGAAATTTCAACATCATTAATTACATTTTTTCAACTTCACTAACAGAATTTCTCATTGACATGTAAATATTGATGCAAAGTAACTGTTGAGTTCATCTGCAACTTCAGCTGGGGTATCTAATACTATCCCACATCCATTACATAAGGGTCCGATCTAGTTTGTCCTTCTCTTCTTTGCATTTATATATGTGAAGAATTGCTCATCCCTCTCTTTGCTAGCGATTTCTCATAATCTGTCTTTGCCAGCATAACCTTTTAGCATTAGTACAGGCATGCAGTGCAAGAAAGCAAGCTTATGTAGCATCAGCAAAAAAAAACTTCCCATTTCACCCCTCCATTTGTTCCAAATGCCTGTCCAGCTTAGCCTTAAATTTATTTAGGCTACCAACTTCCACAACAAAAGATGGAAGTCTGTTCCACCAATCAAAAAAACTACCTGCTGGATAAGGGCAAATTTCGGCACATCTATTCTACAACTGTCTTTCCTCAATTTAAATCTGTCCCCCCCCCCCAAAGTTTCTCCATCTGAGCAAGAGGAAGAATCCCATCAGCATTCAGCTTGCTCAAGCCATTCATGGCCTTATACACCTCAATCAGATCACCTCACAGGTGCCTAGTCACCAGACACTGCAATTTGCAGAACTTAAGCCTTTCTTGGTAAGGGCACCCCTTTGTTCCCCTCACCGATCTTGTTGCCCTTCTTTGTACTCTAGCAACTCTACATCCTTCCTAAAATGAGGCCTCCAGACCTGTACACAGTACTCTAGGTGTAGCCTGACCATTGCCTTGTATAATGGGATAATCACCTCCCTGTCCCTTCTACCAAAATTCCTATATATCACTGACAAGACTCCATGACCTGTCCTGACAGTCCCGTCTACACTGCTCAGTGAACTCCATATTTGACTGCACAATTACCCCCAGGTCTTTTTCACTTTCCTGAGTGTAGTACCACACAGTTGGTACATTTCTCTTCAATTATTGCTACCCATATGCATTTGTCAATGTTAAAGTTCAGTTGCCACTTCTCAGCCCATTTTTCCAACTAATCTAGATCCAGTTGGAATAGCATACTGTTCATTAACAACCCTGCCAACCTTTGCATCATCTGCAAACTTGGACATTAAACCTGATATACCTTCATCAATATCATTGATATATATAGAAAACAACAATGGGCCCAACACCGAACCCTGGAGAACTCCACTAATAACATTTGTCCACGAAGAGCAGTGTCCACTGATTACCACTCTCTGTCTTCTCCCACTCAACCATCCCTTTATCCATTGTAGCAACTTACCCTTAATGCCATATCTCTCCAATTTGTATAGCAGTCTTCCATGTGCAACAGTATCAAAAGCTTTCCTGAAATCCAAGTATATGATATCAAAATTATTTTTGGCATTTGGTTCCTTTGTGACCACATCATATTATCCAATCAAATTGGTCAGACAAGACCCCCTCCCCTTTAACAAACCCATGCTGTGTCTTAACTATTACTGCAGTCTTGTCTAGATGATCCTGCAATGCTTCTTTAACCAGTGATTCCATTATTTTCCCCAGAACACAAGATAAACTAACAGGTCTATAGTTACTTGTGTCACCTTTTGAACCCCCTTTGTGAATTGGTGATACTTTTGCACACCTCCAGTCCATGGGGTCCTCCCCTGTGTCCAAAGAAGCTCTCATAATTATGGCTAAGGGTTTGCTTACTTCCTTTGCTGCCTCCTTTAATATAACTGGAGAGATCCCATCCACCCCAGGTGCCTTTTTTATGTTTAACTTCAACAATTTCTCCTCCACTTTGCTCTGTTATTACAAAATCACTTAGCTCCCTGTTAGAGATTGATAAACTTTTGGCACTCCCCTCATTGAATAACTCCTCATGTGTGAATGTAGATGCATAATACTCATTCAGTTTATCAGCTACCTGAGCATGATCATCAATAGTGAACACATCTATGTTAAGTGGTCCAATCTGATTCATCCCTTTCCTTCTAGAGTTTACATAAGAAATCTTTGCTGTTTTTCTTTGCATTCTTTGCCAAGGATTTATTGTAATCTGCCCTCACCTGCCTAACCTATTTTGTGACTTTACAGACTAGTTTATATCTGCCATAGGCTTCTATGTCACCTGATACTTTATATGCATCCCATATATTTTTCTTCTCTGCCACGAGCCTCATTAGTTTATCTGACATCCATTTAGGCCTAAACCTTGAATAGCATTTCATCATAGTTGGAATGAAAAGTCTTGCAGCTTCCAAAATTATGTCACTGAAGGATTCCCATTTAGAATTCAATGTTGGTAATACCATCAGTTGATCCCACTATACAGAATTTAAAAATTGTCTGAGACCCCTGTACAGGCGACCCTCACTTAACACTGATAATTCATTTCAGAAAAACAGAGAGCTAAGTGAATCCACGCTAAGCAAGCGCCACATTACCATAAGGTAACATATGTATTTGTGAGTTGCGGTCGGTGCCATAGGATATTTCGTAATCAATAATAAATGTGTAGTAAAAAGATGCTTAAATGTCGGTCAAAATATTTAATATTCAAATATTTGTACATATAAAATATTCTGCATTACATATGTGTATAATTATATGGTAACTACTTACATATCAAAATTAAACTTAAAATTACAATTGAAATCATGAATTTAATTGATCTAAATTGATTTAAATTAATTGATGAATTTAATCATGAAAAATGTGTCGATTTTGGGTTGTACTTTGGCAAACTAAAAGGAGTTTTAATTTAAAATCCCTTGAAGTGTTACCATCCAACAATAAAGTCAACTGATCCTTCGCCGCTTTGAAACCTGGCATGTTTTTTTCTTCTTTCAATGTGAAACTTCTTTTAGGCATTTTTTTCCCAAAAAAGTCCTGCTTCATCTTTGTTAAAAACTTGAAGTATAACACATAATACCACACTTCAATAATTTTAACATGTTCTTTTTTGAAAGTTTAGGCTCCTTGATCTGCACTTGCGGCTTCTCCCTGCATTTTAAATCTATTCAACCAGCCCTTACTAGTTTTAAATGGTTCCACATTTTTTTTTCAGGTAAGCTTTCTTCAGATCATCATATAGGTTAATCTCTTTTTTTTATATATATATTTAACTTAACTGAATTCTGCATTGGATATTATCTTCAAAAAATTAGTTAATCTCTCTATTTCAATCCTAATAGCCAGCCTAGCCCTAGTTGCTTGCAGTGAAACAGCTGTCTTTCCCGCTACTAAAATTAATTCTTTATTTTTTATAATTGTTTTTACAGTTAAGCATGTCAGACCTAAATTATGGCACACATCCACTTGCCATTGACCGGAATCGCTTTGCTTCAAAACGACTAATTTAATTTTCAAATTCAGTCTTTTTCTTACATTTGTAGTCTTCATACTGCGTCCAGACGTTGCTTTTTCATTCTTATCCACCATTATTAACTTTTCGAAAATGTAACTGCGTTGGTTGCATTAATTATGATTCAATGTTCAAGTAAACTGTCTGTTACGCATGACGTCTAATACTGTACTGAGTGATGACTAGACTTCGGATAAATGCATATAACGCAAATATTACAAGCAGTATACTTGATCATTTTTTAAAATGTTGATCTCAGAACTACATAACAAGTCACTGTACTGCAATTAAATTAGAGTGGAGAAAATTTCACTGAGCGTGGGAAAATTTTTCAAGTCAGCATGGGAAACGTTTTAATGATGTTTTGCTACTCATTTTAAAGCTATCAACTCCATCAGATAAAACGTTTTCATTAAATATGCCAAATATGCAATCTATACGCTGGTAAAAGAGCATTATAGCGATTTGTGACAGCGGTATAGTTAGATACGGGTTATAATATAAGAACAGCGTTATAGCAAATCAGTGTAAAGCGAACCAAATATGTTATAATGAGGGTCTGCTGTAGTTACCTTTACGAAAGCAATAGCCCTTCCCTTTAGCCTTGATGGTAGTTACATCTTTAAGTAATTCCCACATGAGTACGTAGTAATCACTGTCACCCAGTGGTTCTTTTATCTGCAAATTCTTAATGCATGAATAATCACTGCTGATAATCAGATCAAGAGTATTCCACCCTCTAGTTGCCTCTCAAACATGTTGCTATAGAAAACAGTCATTCAATAAATCCACAAAAGTCTTGCTAGTGTGCGAGTGACCAACCCACAAGTTCCAGTCGATATCTGGAAAGTTAAAATCCCCCATTATAAGACATTCTGATTTACTGGTCCACTCTATTTCTCTGCACAACTGCTCATTATACTCATCAGATTCATTAGGCCTACAACACACACCTACTCTCATTTTTCCTTTCCCAGTGGGCGCCTCCGTAGCCAGGTGGGAAGGAGCAGCAGTGCGTAGCACACGCTTCTTGATTAGACTGGGGTTCGAGCCCGTCACCACCAAATACGGAGGACACGGAAAGGTCAGGAAATGACCACCACATATCCTGGAGCAATATGGCCTTAGTTGCTAATGCTCCTAAAAACCAAATAACAACAACAACATCCTTTCCCAGTGCTTATGTCACAGCAAATGGACTCAACATTGCATTGTCCACCAAAATCAATTGGATGCACTTCCTCTGATTTTGTGTTTCTTAACTAACAGCATAACCCCTCCTCCCTTCCTGTCTTCTCTATCCTTTCTGTACGCATTGTACTCCAAAATTCCAATTCTGCACTGCTTATGTCTGTGTGACACCACATCTCTGATATCTCAACAATATCTGCCTTTGATGTCTTGACTAGCACTTCAAGCTCATCAAATTTATTAACTATACTCCTAGCATTAGTGTACATGGAAGTATACGTACACCTGTTTCTACTCTTAGTTACCCTAGCACAGCCCATGTATTTATTTGTTCAACTATGACTCCCAGCAGTCCTGGAAATCCCCACTGCCTTGTTTTCCAGGCTGCTGCTCAATTGCATTTCAATAGAATCAGTGCAAGAATCACTTTCACCTCTGCCAGCGGCTACTGTTAATCTATAAGTCTGTGTATCTCCCAAGCTAGCAGTTTTCCGACTCACCTAACTCTCCCTCAATAGCATCAGCAAATATTCTTGCACCCTTTCTATTTAAGTGTATCCCATCCCTGTAGAAGCAGTCTCTCCTGTTAAAAGTGGTTAACAGTAGAGTTTTCAGTGGCATTATTACAGATCAATTTGTAGCTGTTATAGGCTTCAGTATGTTTTATTGCTCTGTAACTTTTTCATGCCATCTTTTTCTGCTCAAGTAATTTGGCAACTTCATTATTAATCCAACTTGGAATCCTCCTTGTGGAGTATTTTTTTGATGGTATATAAGCATTCAGGCTTCTGTGATTAATGTTTTAAAGGTATACCATAATTCAATTGTATTTGCTCTCTGTGAGATATCCACCCAGTTAATAGAGGCCATGTAGCACCTTAAGGCATTGTAATTTCCTTTCCTGAAATTATAACCATTCCTTTGCCTTTAACTACTGCTACCTCTCTCATCATCATCCACCGTAGAATTCTGTGATCATTTACTGCTACTAGTTCCTGTACTGTCAGCCCTGTTTGTGTTGTTGTTATTATTATTTGGTTTTTAGGAGCATTAGCAACTAAGGCCATATTGCTCCAGTATATGCAGTGGTCATTCCCTGACCTTTCCGCATCCTCCGTATTTGGTGGTCACGGGCTTGAACCCTGGTCTAATCAAGAAGTGTGTGCTACGCACTGCTGCTCCTGCCCACCTGGCTATGGAGGCGTCAACTGTCAGCCCTATTATGCCATCTGGTTCATGGGTGATAATGAGGTCTAGAGTATTCTTTTCTCTAGTACTTTCCCTGACATGTTGATACACATAACTATCATCTAGTTCATTTAAAAATTTTGTCCCCCATGTGGAGTTTCCTTTCCATTTGCTCCAAACAATTAGAGGCAAATTGAAATCACCCATAATAAGAAATTTGCGCTTACTTGCCCATTCCATTTGCATGTAGAGGCTCTCATCATAATCTTCACAATCACCTGGCCTGTAGATTATTCCCACTCTCATTATACCTTTGCTTCCAACTATTTCACACCATACAGATTCTATACCAGCATGCGAAAAGTCCAAATCCAGGAAAACTTTCATCGCGCTCAGGCTACTTTTTATAAGAAGCATGACCCCACCACACCTTCTACCTTCCCTATCCTTCCTAAATACATTATACATACCATACTGAAACTCATCATCCCTTATCTCCAGGTGGCACCACATTTCTGTAAGCCCTATTATGTCAGTGTTATTTGTCCTAAGCAGCAGTTCGAATTTACTCATTTTATTGACGACACTTCTGACATTACTGTATAAACAATTAAGACTTAGTGTTCTTGTATAGTAACAACCCTGACACACCCCTTCAAGTTATTTAAGCTGGCTTCCCTGGCATTTGCTACCCGCTCATTTGAAACGCTTTTGCCCTCAGAGCATCTTGCTACTATGTTCTCTTGCAGTAACAAACAAATACTCTTGAGGTATGTGCAAGGGTTAATTTGACCAATACTATCAGATAAACACATATCTATATTACCCTTCTCTCCCCTCAAACTAGCAGTTTCCTTGAACCTTTAAGGTATCTTCAATAATACTGGCAAAAACTTTTGCACCATCTTTGTTTAAATGTATCCCGTTTCTACAAAAAAGATTCCTTCTAACTACAAGTGCAGGCCAAGCTGATAGAAATTTCCCCCCAAAAGCCTTGCAGTCCTTCAAGACTTGAGTTAATCCACTCGGCTTTCAGCATATAATCCCTCCTATCGTGCCTGGGCAGTTTTGCAGACACAGACATTGTGACCTAACTTGCGGCATTTTATAGAATGGTCCTATATTTGTCTAACAAATCATCAGATCAATTATGCTTAATGTTGTTAGTCCCCACATGAATAATAATATTCTCTTTTCCCCCCCCTTAAAATCTGACAGTCAGTTAGTGACATCATTAATACAGGCAGTTCTTACTTTACAAGTTCCTGACTTTACGAGTTTTTATTCCCAAGTATCAAGTATCAACAAAATCGAAAATATGAACATTAATTGCAAAAAATGAATGTTAAACATTCATAAATACTGCATTCCAAACCACGTGCGTAGCTATACAATACAGTTTACCCCACTTTACGATATTAATCAGTTCCAGAGACACCATTTGTATCGTTAAAATATCGTAATATGAACCCAATAACACATTGTTTGTTGGTAATTCGTTTCAAGATCTCAGAAGTTGAAATTTTTGTTGTGTAACTAAGCTATTTATCTTCCTAAAATGTCATTTTTAAAGTTATGAGCATGACCTTAAGGCCATATAAAAGGTCATGAGCGTCATTTGTAAATTGTATTAGTTACCAATTAAAATCATTAAAATGCACTACACTTTCATCGTTATCGTATGTTCCGTTATAAGACTCAATTTTAAACGTCTTCGTGATATTTTCCTAAAGCACATTTCTGGAGGTCACGACCATAAAACAGTAAAAACAATTTGCACTTTCCAGTTTATTGGACTTTTCTTTTAATGCAATTCATTATAAACGGGTAGTAAACTTGATCTTATTGCATTTGCGAAAATGCCGATACCTGGAATTGTGTGGTTTTTTACGTTATTATGGTGAAATATGTTTCTCCTCTCTGAAATCTTCAATTGTATAAAAAACAAATACATTTTCAAACTCTTCATTCCTTTTTTTTAAGCTTCGTAAACTTATTACTCCACATGAATCGTGTTAGTTTCAATTTGTGTGTGCCATTAAAATATGCTTATGCATACAAGCATGAAATTTATAATTAAAAGAGAAATAAAGTTTCCAAGATAAAAAAGATTATCTTGGAAACAAACCTGGAAACAAAAAACGTCTTCTTGTGCAACAAACCAACGAGTGCCGAGCCAATAATGAGTGATCAACGAATGTGCATTTAGTCGTGACGATGAAGAATAAACATTCTTTAACATTTGTAAGTCGTAAATAATTTCTCTATTATTATAATTTGCTTGATTTTACAGGCTACGTTTTCATTTCTTTGGATAAATCAATCATTGTTTAAACATAAACTAATTAGCTAACTAATTTCATTGTTAAGAACGTAACCCCTATTTTTAACCTTATGTCTATGGGAAATAAATTCCCGCATTAAGAGTTTTCGCTTTACAAGTGCACACTAGGAACGAATTAACTCGTAAAGTCGAGAACTACCTGTAGTTGCTCCTGGCAGACACCCTGATTTTAGTCCACCTATCCTTAATTACAAAAAATATTTCCTGTTTCCCTGACAATGGAGTCTCCTAATAGAACTAAGTCCTTTTGAACCAGAGTAGTTTGCACTTGGTTATTCTCTTCTGTGGTCCAAATCGGGAGTGCATCACTTGGTAGGTTGCTAGAGCCTTGAGTCCCCGATGAGCTCCCAGTTACATTATTCTCGAGGGCAAGCACTCATTTTTTCAGTGACTCAAATTGTTCTAGCAATGCACCAAATTGTAACTTAAGATCAGTGCACTCCTTACAATGGTGACAAAGAAAAGAATCTTCAAGTGAGCCAGGATTATCCACTAGGTCGACCTTTGAATACATGCCACAGGTTCTGAAAAGGATAAAATCATGACTCACCTGGAAATTGCTTTCTGCTATTCCCGTATGAGTCATGGTACCCTCTGACGAAGTGTTCAAGGCAGATCTGGTAATAACCATTATCAAATTTACTAATTAATTATTAATAAAAAAACTTTAAAAAATAAATCAAACTATTATGGGGAAAAAAAACTTATAAAAATAAATTTTACAATATACGGAAAAACCTTGGAAATACTGCTCTACTTCAGTAATCCTACTTTAATCCCCTCTTATCTATGTTTCTTTAATATCACTATGAAGAGCTGTAATAGGCATGTCTGCTCGCCACAAATGCCAATAGTACATGCTGCTGCGTTGCCTGAAGCACAAGTGTAAGCTAAGGCAATGAGCTGGATAGCTGAGAGCTTGATGAGCTCCTATTTTCTCCTTCAAGGACATCCTCTCTGTTCTTCAAACCCTCAAAAATGCTCATCAGAACACTGAGTTTGTGGCAAATTTCCTCATATACTTTGCACAGAACACAAACAAAGGCATCCCTTTTGGCTGTAACATAACCCATTCCAGACAGATCCACAAATAAAACACAAGTAGCATAGCATGGATTTATTGGAGGACTGTTTTCTACAGCAACATGTTCGAGAGGCAACCAGAGGGAGTAATACTATTGATCTGATTATCAGCAGTGATTATTCACACATTAAGAATTTGCAGATAAAGGAACCACTAAGTGAGAGTGATCAGAGTGTACAGATGTGGGATTACTTAATGATTTAACTACCATCAAGGGTAAAGGGAAGGGTTTTTGCTTTCGTAAAAGTGAATACAGTGGTCTCAGATAGTTTTTAAATTCTATACAGTGGGATCAACTGATTTAAAAGCATCGAATTCTAAATGGGAAGCCTTCAAGGGATTGTCTTCAAGTCTTGGAAGTTACTAGGCTTTTCATACCAACTAAAAAATACTGTTCAAGATTTAGACAATGGATATCACATTAAATTATGAGGCTCGTGGCAGAGAAGAAAAATGCATGGGATGCACATAAATTATCAGGCAACACGGAAGCCTATGGTAGATATATATAACTGTAATCAAGTATCAAAGGCAGTTAAGGCAAGTAAAGGCTGATTACGAGAAATCCTTGGCAAAGGATGCAAACAAAAAAGAACAAAGGCTTCTTTACTTATGTAAACTCTAGAAGGAAGTGGATGAATCAAATTGGTCCGCTTCATATTGATGGTACAACTGTTGACAATCCTGCTCAGACAGCTGACAAACTGAATGAGTATTTTGCATCTACATTCACAAGAGGAATTCTGCAAGGAGTGGGAGGACAGACATTTACTAAACTCAAACAGGGAACTAAATGATTTTGTAATAATGGAGAACAAAGTGGAGGAGAAATTATTGAAGTTAAACACATAAAAGGCACCTGGGATTGATGGAATCTATCCAGTTATATTGAAGAAGGCAGCAAAGGAAGTAAGCAAACTATTAGCCACAATTAAGAGAGCATCCTTAGATTCAGGGGAGGTCCCCATGGACTGAAGATGTGCAAATGTATCCCCAATTTGCAAAGGGAGTTCAAAAAGGTAACACAAATAATTATAGACCTGTTAATTTAACTTCTGTTTGGAGGAAAATAATGGGGTCACTCGTTAAAGAAGTGTTGCAGAATCACCTAGACAAAACTGCAGTATAGTTCAGACAGCATGGGTGTCTGAACTATACTGCAGTCAGATCTTGTCCGACCAATTAGATTGGATACTCCAATGTGGTCACAAAGGAACTGAATGCAAAAAATAATTTTGATATCATATACTTGTATTTCAGGAAAGCTTTTTGATACCACTGCAGATGGAAAACTGCTATACAAATTGGAGTGGTATGGTATTAAAGGCAAGTTGCTACAATGACCTTATAGGCTTATTAGAAATAAAATTTCTTAGCTAAAACAAAAAACTATATGCCAACCTACGCTATTAGAACTCTCCAGAAACTTATTTACCACAATTAAAACCCTACAATTCCACTACTATGCAATACACTACTAGTTACGTGACACAATATTTGCACCAAATCACCAATACAAAAGCTCTATAAATATTAGGTTTAACTTACAAATTCTCTAGCTAAATTTAAAAATAAGCTAACGAATGATTAGGACTATTAAACTATTTACTGAACATGATTTAATGTTAATCAAGTTAAAAAAAAAAAAAAAAAAAAGGGCAAAATTTTCCAAACGTATCTGTTTCCAAGAGCACAAAATTCTGTCTGCACAGTTCATAACCTTGAACCAAAAAAAATTTCTTTGATCATTTTAAATAATGCATCATGAGAGTAATTTCTCTGCAATGAAACATGACATGTAAATTCAAAGAATAGGAATCAAGGGTGGTGGAACACTGTTACGTACTGTGTATTTGTGTTATTTTTTTTTTGAGAGAGATTTCCTAGGCATATTAACTACTTAAATCATACAGTGCTGAGTCATTAGCAGAGGCATATGATGCAAGAAAGAAAGTTTATACAGCATCAGCCAAAAAAAAAAAAAAAAACTTCCCATTTCACCCATCCATTTGTTCCAAATGTGTATCTAGTTTTGCCTTGAATTTATTTAAGCTGTCAACTTCTACAATGACAGATGGAAGTTTGTTCCAGCAATCAACCACCTGCTGGCTAAAGGCAAATTTCCACACATCTATTCTACAACTGTCTTTCCTCAATTTGAACTTCCCCTCAGGCTCTTAATCTGGGCAAGAGGAAGAATCCCGTCAGCACTGAGCATGCTCAATCCATTCAAGACCTAATACACTTCAATCAGATCACCTCGCAGGTGCCTAGTCTCCAGACACTGTAATTTGCAAAACTTAAGCATTTCTTTGTAAGAGCAACTCTTTGTTCCATTCACTAATCTTGTTGCCACCAAAATGAACCAATGAATTTTTTTTGTTACTTTTCAAAAAATATTTCATGATTTTTTACTATTAATTATAAAAAACTAAAACCTAAGAAGTTTTGCATATTTTATAAAGCCACTTAATTTTTCCCAAACTTCAAATACTGAATATTTTACTAATACACAGTGTTCAAATATTACATTTTGCTTTAGAACTACATATTAAAGTTTGTTCTCTGAGCATTACAATAAGAAAATTTGGTCCAAGCATAAATAAGTTGTCGGTTCAAAACTTTTCAATAATTAGCTTGTAGGTAAGCTTCACATTATCAGAAATTTACCTCAAACTTTGTTTCTTTCAAATGACCCTAAGCAAAAAATCAGCATATATACAGTTACATTATATATAGTAAATATCAAAAAAAATTACCTTGGCTCCAAAACTAATAAGTAACTCTGCACACTCAATATGACCATGTATGCAAGCCTCATGAAGCGGAGTCATTGAATCATAAGTAGCATCATTAGCAGAAAATCCATGCGTTAATAGATTACGAAGTGCATCAACATTACCTGTTTCAGCAGCTTTGTGTAATGGATATGGACCACTCTCATTAAGAACTGAAAAGAATAAACAGATAAAAATAACATATACATAAATAAAAATCTTGAATCATTTTTTGCATTTGCAATGAAACATTAGCACTACGGCAGTTCAAAAGATTTTTTTATTCATTCAAGGATTGTGTTTTGTATTTAAAACATTCAGCACAATTTTTTTTTTTTTTTTTTTTTTTTACACACTTGTACACTAGTTTGGATGGAAAATTGACACTTGCTCAACTTTTCCATTTTCAGAGGCAATATATTTCCCTTTTTTTTTTTTTTTTCTTTTTGCTTGTTTTGTACGTCTTTATTTTCAGAGTTTCTTCCTGATTTGGTGTCATTAAAACTTTTATTTAATGAGCTTAATATTGAGAACAACAATATCGACAAAACAATTCAATAATTTCAGGAGGCTGCTACACTTTCAGTAGGGGCGCCTCCATAGCCAGGTGGGCAAGAGCGGCAGTGCGTAGCACATGCTTCTTGATTAGACCGGCGTTCAAGCCCGTGACCACTGGATGCAGAAAGGTCAGGGAATGACCACCGCATATCCCCGGAGCAATATGACTTTAGTTGCTAATGCTCCTAAAAACCAAATAACAACAACTTTCAGATATTTCCAAAATCAGAAGTAGTGCACCAACAAATTTTATTTAAGGAAGCTTATATATTCCACATTGGTAATTTTTACAAACATCAGCACACAACAATACAATGACATAATATAAAACAAACTTCTGGGGAGGGGGCTAGATTCCCCATGGTTACACCTATGAAATCAAGTCATCCATAAAATGTATATTTTTCAAATGGGTCACAAAATCAAATAATGAAAATAAGCAAAAAAAAAACATCACTATCAGTTAAGAAACAGTCTACCTGATTACCAAAATGATTCATCAGTTTAAGTGCCTTACAAGCTCTGAAAACTATACTTGCTCACAAATGTAATGAAAGCTGTTCAACTTAAAAGAGAAAAGGCACTCCTTTGCTTCTCCAGAAACAAAAAAAATAAAGAGTCATGAAAGAAGTAAATGCATGGGCTGTGTTAGAGTAACTAAAAGTAAGAACAGGTACATGTATTTATTTGTTATTTGGTTTTGTTTTTTTTTTTTTTTTTTTTAGGAGCATTAGCAACTAAGGCCATATTGCTCCGAGATATGCGGTGGCCATTCCCTGACCTTTCCGCATCCTCCGTATTTGGTGGTGACGGGCTCGAACCCCGGTCTAATCAAGAAGCATGTGCTACGCACTGCTGCTCCTTCCCACCTGGCTATGGAGGTGCCTAGGTACATGTATAAAGTGTACTTGCATGTACCTGTTCTTAGGAGTATAGTAAATAAATTTGATGAATTTGAAGTGCTGGTCAAGACATCAAAGCCAGATATTGTTGAGATATCAGAGACATGGTATCGCACAGATATAAGGAATGCAGAATTGGAATTTGGGAGCACAATGTGTACAGAAAGGATAGGAAAGGAGGAGGGGTTACATTGTTAGTTAAGAAACACACAAAATCTAAGGAAGTGAATCTAGTTGACATAGACAGACACTGCAATGTTGAGTCAGTTTGGTTTGACATAAGCACTGGGAAAGCAAAAATGAGAGTAGGAGTCTGTTATAGGCCTAATGACAATGATGGGTACAATAAACAATTATACAGAAAAATAGAATGGGCCAGTAAATCAGAGTGTCTAATAATGGGGGATTTTAACTTCCCAGATATATCAACTGGAACTACTGGGTTCGTCACTGGCAAGGCTTTTGTGGATTTACTGGATGATTTTTTTCTACAGCAGCAGCATGTCAGAGAGGCAACCAGAGGGAGTAACACTCTTCATCTCATTATCAGCAGTGATTATTCATGCATTAAGAATTTACAGATAAAGGAACCACTAGGTTGCAGTGATCATAGTGTACTGATGTGGGATTTACTTAAAGATTTAACTACCATCAGGGGTAAAGGGAATGGTTTTTGCTTTCATAAGGTGACTACAGTGGTCTCAGAGATTTAAGTTCTATACAGCTGGACCAACTTTTGATGTTACCAACAGCAAACTCTAAATGGGAAACATTCAAGGAAGTAACCTTGGAAGCTACTAGGCTTTTTGTTCCAACTAATAAATACTGTTACAGGTTTAGGCACAAATGGATGTCAGATGAACTAATGAGACTCGAGGCAGAGAAGAGAAATGCATGGGATGCATATAAATTATCAGGCAACACTGAAACCTGTGGTATATATAAGCTAGTCTGTAATTAAGTCACAAAGGAGGTTAGGCAAGCGAAGGCAGAATATGAGAAATATTTGGCAATGGACGCAAAATAAAACAGCAAAGATTTCTTTACTTATATAAACTCTAAAAGGAAAGGGATGAATCAGATTGGTCTGCTTAATATCAATGGTTTGACTGTAAATGATCATTCTCAGATAGCCGCCAAAATAAATGAGTATTTTGCATCTACATTCACATATGAGGAGTCATTCAAGGAGGAGAGGGCTAGACGTTTATCAAACCTCTAACAGGAAGTAAAATTATTTTATGACTGAAAGCAAAGTGGAGGAGAAATTGTTGAAGTTAAACATAAGAAAGGCACCTGGGGTGGATGGGATCTATCCAGTTATATTAAAGGAGGTGGCAAAGGAAGTAAGCAAACCTTTAGCCATAATTATGAGAGCATCCTTGGACTCAGGGAAAGTCCTCACGGACTGGAGATGTGCAAAGACATCTCCAATTCGCAAAGAGTGACACAAGTAACTACAGACCTATTAGTTTGACTTCTGTTCCAGGGAAAATAATGGAGTCACTGGTTAAAGAAGCACTGCAGGATCATCTAGACAAGACAGCAGTAATAATTCAGCCACAGAAGGGGTTTGTTAAGGGGAAGTTTTGTCTGAACAATTTGATTGGATACTACAGAGTGGTCCCAAAGGAACTGGATGCAAAAAATAATTTTGATATCATATACTTGGATTTCAGGAAAGCTTCCGCACTGTTGCACATGGAAGACTACTGTACATATTGGAGCAGTATGGCAAGTTGCTACAATGGATAAAAGGTTGGTTGAGTGGGAGAAGGCAGAGAGTGGTAATCAATGGATACTGCTCTTCGTGGACTAATGTTATTAGTGATGTCCCTATGAGTTCGGTGTTGGGCCCATTGTTGTTTTGTTGTTGTTATTTGGTTTTTTAGGAGCATTAACAACTAAGGCCATATTGCTCCAGGGATATGCGGTGGCCATTCCCTTACCTTTCCACATCCTCCATATTTGGTGGTCACAGGCTCGAACCCTAGTCTAATCAAGAAGCGTGTGCTACACACTGCTGCTCCTGCCCACCTGGTTATGGAGGCGCCTGTTGTTTTGTATATTTATCAATGATATTGATGAAGGTATATCAAGCTTAATGTCCAAGTATGCAGATGATACAAAGGTTGGGAGGATTGTAATGTACAGTAATGACAGTATCTGCTGCAATAGGATCTGGAAAAGTTGGGTAGATGGGCTGAGATTTGGTAACTGAAGTTTAACATTGACAAATGCAAAGTACTGCATATGGATTTCAGTAACCCCAGAGATATATACCAACTGGGTGGTGTTACACTTGGGTAGTGAAGAATGAAAGAAACCTGGGGGTAATTTTGCAGTCAGATATGAAGTTTTCTGAGCAGTGCAGACAGGCTTCCAGAGTAGGTCATGGGGTCTTGTCAATGATATACAGGATTTTTGCAAGAAGGGATAAAGAGGTGATTATCCCTTTACATAAGGCAGTGGTCAGGCCACATGTTAAGTACTGCATACAGGTCTGGAAGCCTCATTTTAGGAAGGATGTAGAGTTTCTAGAATGAGTACAGAGAAGAGCGACAAGACTGGTGAGGGGAACAAAGGGGTGCTCTTACAAAGAAAAGTTTTAAGTTCTGTAAATTGCAGCATCTGGATAATAGGCACTGCGAGGTGATCTGATTGAGGTGTATAAAGCCTTGAATGGATTGAGCAAGCTCAATGCTGATGGGTTTCTCCTCTTGCTCAGATTACAAACCTGGGGGGGGGAGGCATAAACTGAAATTGAGGAAAGACGGTTGTCAAATAGATGTGCTGAAATTTTCCTTTAGCCAGCAGGTAGTTGATTGTTGGAACAAACTTCCATCTGTCATTGTGGAAGTTGACAGCGTAAATAAATTCAAGGCAGAACTAGACAAAAATTTGGAACAAATGGATGGGTGAAATGAGGTTTTTTTTTTTCTTTTTTGCTGATGCTGTATAAGCCTGCTTTCTTGCATCATATGGCTCTACTAATGCTAATGCTAACTGATAAAATCTTTTTGCTGATAAGATAATCATTGTGAGAATGCAATCTTTCAGTCTGCAAATTGGGGAAATATGGTCCCTAAACATTACAACTATGAAATTTGTTGATTTTAAAGTTTCCCAACCAAAGAAAACAGCTACTATTTGGACAGGAGTGATCACAAGCTGCAAAATGCTGTTATTTTTATTCAATGCAGTGGCCAAAGGCAACCAAGAAGCATACCCTAAACAAATCTTCAAAGGCATACCTCTTCTGATAAGACAATCTCATAAGGAAAGAACAATATAACAATGGTGTTACAATGTAAAAAAAAAATAATAATAATAAGCAGACATGTACTGATAAAATTCATATTAGGTATTTGGTTCTTTATTCTTACTTATTTGTTTATTATCTTATTATTTTTTACCATTAAAAACTCTATAGCCATTTTTTAATATTACGGTTATGACCGTGTAGAATGATTTGCATCTTTTAAGATTACGATGTGCACTGCAGAAAGATCTAATATTCCTTACATTTCAAGAGTATAACTTTAAAATGGCTTTCACAAGCAAGTGAAAACCATTAATCTGTTTGACTATCTAATTTTTCCAATTAGATGGTCCCATAGGTCAAAGCTAGTCGTAACGTAGAGGCAGCCAAATCAACTAGTGCATATTCTTGCTGATTTACTTTGTCAGCCATAACTGGAGTCTAAATAGTGCATATGCAGGGATACTAGTTATTTCAAGTTCTGTGCGCTGTGTACATTATATCTAAAAATTTCACCATTCATAATGTCCCCAATGTCTTTTACCTCATCTACATCAATGTAAGAATACTCAAATGGAAGAACTTTGTGTGAAAAGAATAAAACTTCCCAAAAAGTGCAAGGTAACTAGTTATCTCAAGGTATTGTGTGCTATGGTTGCTGTATATGTGTACATCATATCTTGAAAATTTCACCATTCATATAATGTTCTCCCCAATGTCTTTTACATCAATGTATGAATACTCAAATGGAAGAACTTTATTGTGTGAATAGAATAAAACTTCCTAATTCATTTCACATATATACAGGTAACCCTCATATAACGTGGTACCTATACGTGGTTTCGATATAATGCGGTTTATAAATTGTGGCTACCCTTGTATGACACAGTCGTGGTTTCGATATAACACAATCTACAAATTGTTGTATGGCTTCTTTTCACACACTTTTATCACGCGACTTAAAAATCAAACTTTATGTTCGTTAAATTTGTGTCTGCTCGTATAACGGGTGTAGTTGCCAGAACCGAATTTACATAAGGAGAAACACACAAATACATACATACAATATTTTTTGTGTAGTGCCAATTTTTTATCTTATAAAGAGTTAACTGTTGTGCAAGTAGTTATAAATAGTGAGTTATTCAGGGAATACTCCTTGGCAAATAAAAAATTTATTTTTTATAGTAATGGCCACCAAAACTGCAAAAGAAGGGAAAAAAACCAACATTGAAAAGAAAATTCATTTCTCTCAAAGAAAAAATTAAAATCTTTGATCGGTTGAAAAATGGAGAAAAGCAAGTTGTTGCAAGGACTTTGAATTCAAATGAATCAACAATTCATACAATCAAACAAAATGAGCAGAAAATCAGAGATAGTTTTATTGCTTGTTCAACGATAAGTGCAAAGCGTGTTGCTCATGTATGCAATATTTTAATGGGAAAAAAAATGGAGAAATCTCTAATGGTTTGGATTGAAGATTGCACTCACAAGAAAATGCCTTTGAGTGGAAACCTTATTAAACAAAAAGCCCTCAAAATTTATCAATATTTATAAGAACTTGAACAAGATTTTTCAGAAGAAAGCTCTCAGCATGAATTTTGTGCCAGTAAGGGCTGGTTCAAAAATTTTAAAAAGCAATTTTCTTTGCAAAATCTTCAGCTCCAAGGAGAATCAGCATCAGCAGACATAGATGCTGCCTGAAAATTCCCAGAACTTTTAAAAATCGTTGAAGGTGGATATAGTGCAGACCAGGTATTCAATGCAGACGAATTTGGGTTAAACTGGAAAAAAAATGCCAAAACGCATTTCGAAAATTGCCAAATTGAAAAAACAGCCCCTGGATTAAAAGTTTCTAAAGATAGAGTTACTCTACTGTTTTGTAGTAATGCGTCAGGTGATTACATGACAAAACCAATGTTAATTAACTGATCTATAAATCCTCGTGCTATGAAAGCAATTGAAAAGTCCACCCTCTCTGTTTATTGGAGAGACAACAAAAAGGCATGGCTTACAGCTAGCAATTTGAAAATCAGTTTTTTAACTGGTTTGTGCCTGATATAGAAAGATACACAAAGAAAAAGAATATAGACTTTAAATTTTACTAATTTTAGATAATGGCATCGAAAAATGTAGCCCATCCGTATATTAAAATAATTTATTTCCTACCTAATATGTTACTTATTCAACCCCTTGATCAAGGGATAATTTCAACATTTAAAGCGTATTATATTCATCAAACATTCGAATTAATTTTGGAAAAAATGGAATCTAATCCAAACATGACACTGCCTCAAGTGTGGAAAGAGTTTTCAATATTTAATTATTTAAAAATTACTTCTCTATGTGTAAAGGAGTTAAAACCCTCTACACTGAAAGGTTGCTGGAAAAAAATATGGCCTAGTGTCGTCCTTAATCAAAATTTTAGGCACCTGGCACACACTTGTGATGGCGAGGGATTTTCTGATATGGTTGAAAATGAAATTCATGAATTAATTGATGAAGAAACAGATTAAAATGATAAGGAATTGGTTCAATTAATAGAAGACGGCAAACCAAATACAAATGGTGAGGAAAGTTCTACTGAAGATTCTGATTGTGCTGAGTCCGTTAAAGAGTTCAGTCTAAAGAAATTAGCAGAAAGATTAAATTTGGCACAAAAGTTAGGAAGTTATTTTATGGATAATGATCCCTCAACAGAGCGCTCGGAAAAATTCAAAAGACAATTGGACAGTTGTTTAGCTCCATACTATGAACTTAATAAAAAAATTGCATCATAGTGGTTACGCAAGGTCTTATTACCGACTTTTTGATAAGAAAACCAGCTGAAGTACCTAGTGAGAATTATACAAATGTCGTCGAAGATATTTCAAGTGATAACGATATCCGGCCACTCGTAAATAAAGAATATCTACGAAATATTTTTTCTGAAGACAGTGATGACGATTAAAATATCCATTTCTTTAATTTTGAATTTTATGCATTATGTGCAATTAAATTTAGGTACAATTCCTAATTTTTATAATTTTATGCTATGTATTTCTTAAATAGTTAGTTACATGAATTCTTGAATGAATAAAATATGTTTTTGTTGAATGTCATTGTTGTTTTTATAATTAAAAAAACACTACGGAACCTAATCCTACTTTTGTATAAAACCTGGACCTCATATAACGAGATTTCTATAACGCGTGATATTTCTGGAACCTAACCTCCGCTTTATACAAGGATTACCTGTACATGGTTACAGAACTAATCTGAATGATGTAGATTTCCATCTGCAATCTGCTAAGCTTACTTTTCTAACAGAATCTCAATTATCACTTATCTCGACCATCACTCATCTCATGTCTCCTAATTATTTGCTCTATGATTCCTTCTGCTTTAAAGGCAATACATGTAATTATGTATGCTCTAATATTCCTTGTCAGATAGTTTCTAATCTGGAATATATTTTCTTCTTCTGCAGCTTAAAATCTCTTTAGCACCAATCTGTCAAATTCATTTGTTGCCTCCATCACGCTCCTCACTCTACAAATCATTCAGAACTTACTTTCTTTCTCCAATATAACTTTCCAAAAAGTGAAGTAATTTTCCTTGGCGATTTTAATGTTTACAATTCACACTGCTTTCGATTTTTTAGTTGAATAGATACAGCTGATAGGAACACTTAGACTTCCGCTATTACTAATGACTTCACAGACAACTGGTTCGTTTATCTACTAGAATACCAGACAATCCTAACTACACACCTAACACTTGCTTGTCTCACAAACAACCTCTCAAAGTACACAGAATGCCACTGGTCTTTAAGTATCTCTAAGTATCAAGTCACTAAGATCACAACTTAGTGACTTCTCTAACAGAGCTTGTGTTAATGGCAATTCTCATCCACATATTTTTTGGCATTACAAGGATACAAAGTGAGATGATCATGTTTTATATTTCTCTTTTCCTTGGCTGGACTTGGCATTAAAAAGTTTCTGCCTACACTCTTATTAATAACAAGTTAATAAATCCAAATTTGATTTTGAAAAGGCTAAAAACAGGAAACTTGTTTCTTGTTTGAAAGGTAGTTGAGCCTTTGATCTTTTGTTAAAGCTATTGGCTGCAACTTCAGTTCATCCATATTTCTATCTTTGTTACACCCAAATGGTGCTATTGCATCCACAACTAAAGGTAAAGCAAGCTTAATATCTTACGCTAACACCTGCACTGATGACCATGGTAAATCTTCTCTGCTATACCAAAAACGTCTTCCAAGAGAAAAAGTATTAAAAGAATCTCATGAATAATAACAAAACTAAAGGTATTGATGGTATTTCTAATTCTGTTCCTAAAACTTCTTTGGAGATAGCTCCTGTTTTGTATGACCTTTTTGCACTCTCTTATTCCTTGTGTTTTCACTTTTGCATGGAAACTTACTCATTACTGTATCAGGATGTTTAGTGTAGTATTTTTAATTATATAAAATTTGAGCAGAAAATACACCACAGGCCACAGTAGCAAAGCAAAAGGCTTAAGGTAGTGGGAGTGCCATGGTTGGGGAAGAAAGGGGTTCTCTGAATCACCACCTTATGAAAAGTACAGTACTGGTTGTTTGATGTTTGTGCAGCTATCAAGGAATGGAACGTGATATTGCCAAGGTGGATGTCTTTGTGTGTGCTCGATGTAAAGATTGAAAATGTTAGGTGCCAACTCAGAATTGTTGTGGGCCTCTATGAGAGCCTGAAGAATAGGATGGATGAACAGAAAGGATTTAAACTGGAGGCCCATCAATCTCTCAGCTGCCCACATCAACACCAGAGCTGGCACTTAATCATCAGGCAACAGAACGACAATCACAAGGTAGAATGCGCTGGTCCCACAGGAGCTAGTTGTTGTCGGCGACTCTACTGTCAGGGTAGTAGGAAATATATTGTGCAAAAAGGATAAGGGAATAGAACCAGGGTATGTCTGCCAGGGGCAAAATTGATGATGTTGTACAGGAGATATCATCTTTTAAGAGCACAAAAGGTGCTCTTAAAAGATGATATCTTCAACTGTGCTCTGTTGAACACATTGGCACTACTGACATTAAGAGTAGGACATCTGGGGACTTAATAAGTACAGGTCAACGTTAAAAAACAGTCACAAGTTACGGTTAAATTTGAAACTGTCTGCAATTCTGCCAGACAGGACAGGAGGGAGTATGTAATGAGAGCTTTCTCAATCAATTCAGCCATGAAGCGATTGTGCAAGGCTCATTGGGTTGAAATTTTCTTGGCATCATCTGTACTTTTTAACAGAAGAGACCGCTTCCACGGGATGGGATACACTTAAATTGAAATGGCACAAGAATATTTTCTGATACTATCAAAGAGTGTGAAATCTATTAAGATCTGCGCCAGCTGGTCACATGGATCCACTCCCTACTCTGAAACCAGGAACACCTAATAATACAGGAAGAAGAATACTACAGGGCATTCACCCAATTTTCTCAGGACCTCTTTTCACGACAAAGATCCCTGCCACCTCCATAACAACTACTGATCTCCCAACTCTGGCCGACACCCCAACACTAAATGGCAACGGAACTGCACAGCTGTGTGACAACAGTACCCTACAAAGACAATATCAGGAACAGATAACTATGGCGCAGCAAGCCCAAGGATTCCAAACTCAAAACTCCTGGAAGACTGTCCCATAGACATAATTATGAGAAAACCCTAAAATAAACCCTTAGCCATAATTATGAGAGCATCCTTAAATTCAGGGGAGGTCCCTTGTCAATGATACACAGACTGGAGATCTGCGAATATATGCCCAATTCATAAAGGGGGGGGGGGGGTCAGAAGGTGACAAGTAATTACTGACCTGCCAGCTTAACATCCATTCCAGGTAGAATAGTGGAATCACTGGTTAAAGAAGTAATGCGGGACCATCTGGACACGAATGCAATTATACCGCTGTCACAGCATGGATTTGTTAAGGGGTGGTCTTCTCTAACCAATCTGATAGGTTACTATGATGTAGTGACCAATGAACTGGATGCAAAAAAATAATTTTGATATCATATACTTGGTTTCGGGAAGGATTTTGATACTGTTGCACATAAAAGATTGCTGTATAAACTGGGGAAATGTGGCATTAAGGGCAAGGTACTTCTATGGATAAAGGAATGGTTAAGCGGAAGAAGACAAGAGAGTGGTTATCAATGGGTACTGCTCTTTGTGGATTAATGTTATCAGTGGAGTTCCCAAGAGTTCAGTGCTGGGCCCATTGTTGTTTTCAATATTTATTAATGATATTGGTGAAGGTATATCAGGCTTAATATCAAAGTTTGCAGATGATACAAAGGTTGACAGGGTGGTTAACAACAGTCAGTATACTACTGCAACAAGTGTTAGAAAAATTAGGTTGATGGGCTGAGAAATGATAGTTGAAGTTTCAAGTGGACAAATGCAAGGTACTACATATGGGTAGCAGTATCTCAGAGTAACTTATCAACTGTGTGGAACTACACTCAGGGTAGTATAAAATGAAAAAGACTGGGGGTCATCATGTAGTCAGATATGAAATTCTCTGAGCAATGCAGACATGCTGCCAGGACAGCTTATGGAGTTTTGTCAATGATACACAGAAACTTTGCTAGTAGAGATAAGGAGATGATTATCCCTTTTGCACAAGGCCATGATTAGGCCACATCTAGATATGGCCATCATGTATACGTCTGTATACATCATGTATACAGATGTGGAGGTCTTACTTTAGGAAGGATGTAGAAGATGCTGGAACAAGTGTAGAGAAGGGCAACCAGATTGGTGAAGGGAAACAAAAGAGTGCTCATACCTAGAAAGGCTTAACTGTTGCAAGGTGCAGCATCTAGTGCCTAGGCTCCTGCAGGGAGATCTGATTGAGGTGTTTAAGGCCTTGAATGGATTGAATAAAATGAATGTGAATGACATTCTTCCTCTTGCTGAGACTACACATGAGGGGACAAATTTAAGTTGAGGAAGGATGACTACAGGATAGATGTGCAAAGTTTACCTTCAGCCAGCAAGTGGTTGATTATTGGAATAGGCTTTTATCTGTTGTTGTGGAAGTGGATGGTTTGAATAAAGGGTAAGTGTGAGTGAGGTGTGTGTGCCTGTTTTTTTTTTTTTTTTTTTTTTTGGCTGATGCTATATAAGCTTGCTCTCTTGCATCATTTGCCACTACTACTAGCTTTCAGATTTGTAGTCACTGTTAAAAATGTTAAAAAAATAATATTAATGTGATGATATATTAAGAGAATTCATTGAGCCTATGTTGGTTGCATCGCTAATGGAATACATCATTCATGTGCCATCTATTAGAATCCATTTTTTTTTATGAAAAAAATAGATAATTTTTAGCCATTTCACTGAATTTAAAAAAAAAAAAAGTTACTCATTGTCTAGTTTCCAGTTGCTGCAATTTGCAAAACTGAAGCCTTTCTTGGTAAGAGCACCCCTTTGTTCTCTTCACCAATCTTGTTGCTTTTTTCTAGGCACCCATTCAAGCAGACTCAAATCCTTCCTAAAATGAGGTCTCCAAACCTGTATACAGTTCTTAAGATGCAGCCTAACCATGGCCTTGTACAAAAGGATAATCATTTTCTTATCCCTACTAGAAAATTTCCTGTATATCATTGACAAAACCCCCATGAGCTGTCCTTCCAGCCTGTCTGCACTGCTCAGAGAACTTCATATCAGACTACACAATTACCCTCAGTTCTTTTTCTTTTTCATATTCCACTATACTGAGTGTAGTACCACAAAGTTGATACATTTATCTGGGGTTATTGCTACCCATATGCAGTACCTTGCATTTGTCAATGCTAAACTTCAACTAAACTGCCATCTCATCCCATCAGCCTAATTTTTCTAGATCTTGGTGCAATACAGGCATTCTTTGTATAAACCAGTTAATTTCAAAAGTAAGACAAATACTCATATGGCATCTATTAGCATTAGTAGAGGCATATGATGCAAGAAAGCAAGCTTATTCAGCATCAGCCAAAAAAAAAAAAAAAAAACCCCACTCCCATTTCACCCCTCCGTTCGTTCGAAATACCTGTCCAGTTGAGCTTTAAATTTGTTTAGGCTATCAACTTCAACAACAAATGATGGAAGTCGGTTCCACCAACCAACCACCCGCTGGCCAAAGGCAAATTTCCGCACATCTATCCGACATCCGTCCTTCCTCAATTTGAATTTATGCCCTCTAAGGTGATTATTCTGAGCAAGATGAAGAATCCCATTGGCATTGAGCATGCTCAAACCATTCAAAGCCTTATACACCTCTATCAGATCACCTCGCCGGTGCCTAGTCTCCAGACTCTGTAATTTGCAAAACTTAAGCCTTTCTTCGTAAGAGCAACCCTTTGTTCCATTCACTAATCTTGTTGCCCTTCTCTGTACCCGTTCCAGCAGCTCTACATCCTTCTTGAAATGAGGCCTCCAGACCTGTATACAGTACTCAAGATGTGGCCAAACCATTGCCTTATACAAGGGAATAATCACCTCCTTATCCCTGCTAGAAAAATTCCTGTATATCATTGACAAGACACCATGAGCTACTCTTGCAGCTCGTCTGCACTGCTCAGAGAACTTCATATCTGCCTGCACAATTACCCCCAGGTCCTTTTCATTCTCCACCACTGTCAGTGTAGTACCGCAGAGTTGATACGTTGCTCTGGGGTTACTGTTTCCCATATGTAGTACTTTACATTTGTCAATGTTAAACTTCATTTGCCACCTCTCAGCCCATCTGTTCAACCTTTCCAGATCCTGTTGCAGAAGCATAGCGTCAGTAGTGTCCTTAACGACCCTGCCAACCTTGGTATCATCTGCAAACTTGGACATTAAACTTGATGTACCATCATCAATATCATTCATAAACACCGAAAACAACAACGGACCCAACACTGAAGCTTGAGGAACTCCACTAATAACATTAGTCCACGTTGAGCAGTGTCCATTGATTACCACTCTCTGTCTTCTGCCACTCAACCATCCCCTTATCCATAGCAGCAATTTGCCTCCAATGCCACACTGCTCCAATTTGTGCAGCAGTCTTCCATGTGCAACAGTATCAAAAGCCTTTCTAAGATCCAAATATATAATATCAAAGTTATTCCCTGCATCCAGTTCTTTTGTGACTACATCATAGTATCCAATCAAATTGGTCAGGCAAGACCTGCCCTTAACAAAACCATGCTGCGTCTGAGCTATAACTGAATTTTTGTCTAGATGATCCTGCAGTGCTTCTTTAACCAGTGCCTCCATTAATTTACCTGGAACAGAAGTTAAACTAACAGGTCTATAATTACTTGTGTCAGCCTTTGATCTTCCTTTGTGAATTGGGGTTACATTTGCACATCTCCAGTCTATGGGTACCTCCCCTGAGTCCAAAGAAGCTCTCATAATTATGGCTAGGGGTTTGCATACTTCCTTTGCTGCCTCCTTTAATATAACTGGATAGATCCCATCCACCCCAGGTGCCTTTTTTATGTTTATCCTCAACAATCTCTCCTCCACTTTCCTCTCAGTTATTACAAAATCATCCAGCTCACTGCCAATGTTCACTTTACCTACATCATTCTCCTTCCCGAATAACTCCTCATGCGTGAATGTAGATGCAAAATACTCGTTTAGTTTGTTAGCCACCTGAGCAGGATCCTCAACTGTTGAACCATCAATATCCAGTGGACCAATCTGATTCATCCCTTTCCTTCTCGAGTTCAAATATGTAAAGAACTCTTTTCTGTTTTTCTTTGCACCCTTTGCCAAGGATTTTTCGTAGTCTGCCTTTGCCTGCCTAATCTCCTTTGTGACTTGGTTACAGACCAACTTATATCTATCATAGGCTTCCATGTCACCCATTAATTTGTATGTATCCCATGCATTTTTTTTCTCTGCCACATGTCTCATTAGTTCATCTGACAACCATTTAGGCCTAAACCTTGAACAATATTTCTTAGTTGGTATGTAAAGCCTGGTAGCCTCCAAGATTAGTTCCTTGAATGCTTCCCATTTTGAGTTTGCTGTTGGTAACATCATCAATTGGTCCCACTGTATAGAATTTAAATACTGTCTCAGACCACCATAGTCGCCTTTACGAAAACAAAAACCCTTCCCTTTACCTCTGATGGTAGTTACCTCCTTGAGTAAATCCCACTTCAACACACTGTGATCATTGCCACCTAGTGGTTCATTTATCTGCAGATTCTTAATGCATGAAGAATCACTACTGATAATCAGATCAAGAGTATTGCTCCCTCTTGTTGCCTCACGAACATGCTGATGTAGAAAACAATCATCCAATAAATCCACAAAAGCCTTGCTAGTGTGCGAGTGACCAACCCACAAATTCCAGTCAATATCTGGGAAATTAAAATCCCCCATTATAAGACTCTCTGATTTACTGGCCCACTCTATTTCCCTGTACAATATCTTATTATACTCATCAGAGTCATTAGGCCTATAGCACACTCCTACTCTCAATTTTGATTTCCCTATGCTTATGTCACACCAAACTGACTCGACACTGCCCTGTCCATCGATGTCGACTGGCTTCACTTCCTTGGACTTTATGTGTTTCTTAATTAATAGCATAACCCCTCCTCCCCTCCTGTCCTGTCTATCCTTCCTATACACATTGTATTCCCCAAATTCCAGTTCCGCATTACTTATATCTGTGTGACACCACGTCTCTGATATCCCAACAATATCTGCCTTTGATGTTTTGAGCAATACCTCAAATTCATCAAATTTATTTACCAAACTCCTAGCATTGGTGTACACGCAGGTATACATGCACCTGTTTCTATTCTTAGCTACCCTAACACAACCCATGTGTTTACTTGTACCGCAATGACTACCAGCAGTCTCTGAAATATCCTGCATCTTGTTTTTCAGGCTTCTGCTCATTTCAATAGAAGCAGTGCAAGAATCACTTCCACCTCTGCCAGTGGCTACTGTTAATCTATTAGTCCTTGTATCCCCCCAACTAGCAGTTTTCTGACCCACCTAACACTGCCTCGACAGCATCAGCAAAAATTCTTGCACCCTTTCTATTTAAGTGTATCCCATCCCTGTAGAAGCAGTCTCTCCTGTTAACAAGTACAGTCCAGGCTGAAAAAAATTCTACCCCTTGAGCCTTGCACAATCCCTCCAGGGCCGAATTGATCGACAAGGCTCTCATCATATACTCCCTCCTATCGTGTCTGGGCAGAATTGCAGACACTTTCAATTTCAACCCTAATTCACGGCTTTTTTTCAACAGTGACCTGTACTTGCTAAGTAATTCCGCCGGTCTCCTACTCTTAATATCATTAGTGCCAACGTGTACAACTATATCACCTTTTGTGCCCTTAAAAGATGATATCCGCTCTACAACGTCATCAACCTTTGCCCCTGGCAGACATACCCTGGTCCTATTCCACCTATTACACACCAAAGTTAATCTGTCATCTATGACTCACTGAAATTGACACCTCTTATAAACCGAAACAAAAGTGGTTCAGTTTACAAGAGAAGTCTGCATGTTTATGGAATGTGCCACACACCACACATGGTGTGATTTGGGAATTGACACCACTTAGGAGGCATAAATTTGTATTATGAAAGTGTGGTGCATACAGGGCCTGAGTGATGAATGAATAACTGTTACTACTGCCTTCCTACCATTTACATAAGCACATTTTGCTTTTTTTTTTAAATCTCTCATAATAACTGTGTTCTTATTTTATCAACAGTCATGTAATCAAAGAAAAAAGGAACCCCCTTGATGTAAGTCAGCAAATTATCATCAACACTGAAATCTGTTATACCCAGTAGGAGTGCAGGTCACTGTCAAAATACAAGTCAAGTCTTTCTGAGCTATCAGCCTTCCAGAAAATAAATACCTGTTATTGCTGGGTCCACTGACAATGGACCAGGTGCCACCAATGAAATTCTACATTATCAATTTAAAATGTTTGTAAAGTATATCGCAAACTCGTTTAATCTGCACATTTTAATTGCTGGTTAAGAGGTTCAAAATTACAATAAAGCTGGAAATTCTCCTTCGTCTTAGAGGCCATAGCAAAAAGCAAGCTTATAAAGCATCAGCAAAAATAAAAATAACTTCCCACATCACCTGTCGATCGCCTCCAATAGTCTGTCTAGTTCTTCCTTGAATTTATTTAAACTACCCACCTCCAACAACAGAAGTTTTGTTCCGACAATCGACCATGCGCTGGCTGAAGGTAAACTTCACACATCTATCCTGCAACCATACTTTCTCTACTTGAATTTATTCTACACAACGGCTTTCATCATGGCTACATGTGTTTACTATAGGCGAAATTCTGGATTCCAGTGATATTTTCGAACGGTCCAGTTGTAACTGTCGAATTGCCTCACGACTATTTGGAGTTTTTCGCGATGTCACCCGGGTAGTATGCAAGCCCATCAACAAACTAAAATCGTGCAGAGCCCTGATTGAGTGTTCACTCTAGAGGTTAACAGAATTTGATTTTAAAATAAGTGATAAAACCTACTCACTTGAATCCAAATCCACAGCTTCTTCTTTTGACATGAATTAAAGACGTAGTTTTTATACTGTATTATATAATAAACACTTAACTGTTCTAAGACCAGTATAGCTATATATAAAAAAGAAAAAGAAACCTAATCCACCGATCAAGAAATAGGTAAATAATGTATTTAAAACAAGTGAAATCAAATCCCAATGTTTACTTAATAAGCAAACGCTTTACTACGAGTTATACTATCCCACAACTTCGCATTTCCAATCAAAAACAAAGATTTATTGTTTATCACAACAGCGTTTGCACTATAAAAATTAAAATTAAAAAAAAAAAAAAAAAAACATTAAAGATGCCCTCTGCTGGGTAGTAAATTAATTCCCAAGAGCTTGACATCAGATTATTCAATTATTTTTTTTATATTTTATTTTTCGATATAGAGAGGCAAAATGAATTGGGATCTTGTAAAGTGCATAGAAAAATAAAGAATTGGATTAGTGAATACAAATATTATATCGAGTTACATAAATTTACTTATAATCGATCTGAAGCTATTATAATATAATAGATTTAGATTCGACTTGATTTTAGTAGTCGTAATAGTAATAACCATATACAGTAGTGCAAGGAACTCCCAAGCTTTTGCTGCACTGGTCGGGGGAAAAAAAAAAAAAAAAAGAAAGAAAAACAAACCAGTGCATAAGAAAATACAAATTATATGATTCCTTCCTCACATAGGTGACTATCCAGTTAACCTATGAATTTATTCAAACTGTCAGCGTCAACTACCTGTGAAGACAACCTGTACAGTAATCAACAACTCGCTGGCTAAAAGCAAACTTTCTACAATCTAGTCTAAACCTCTACCCTTGTAATTTGAATTTGTGCTGGCGAGTTCCGGAATTCTCTATAACAGTGAAAAATTCTGCCTTCATTCATTTCGCTAGCCCCTTTCAGATCCTTATAAATCTCAATCAGGTCACCTCTGAGGTGCTTGGTCGCCAAGTCCACGTATGCGGAGTCTTTCCTCATATTGTCTGCCTTTTGCTGATCTCACCATGCGAATTGCCTTGTCTTTGGACCCTTTCAAGGTGCTCAGTGTCTTTTTTTCAGATGAGATTTCCATACTTGAACACAGTATTCCAAATGTGGTCTTAGAATTGCTTTATACAGTGGAACTATGACCTCCATATCTCTACAGGATAATGTTCAATGAATTATTGATAGGACACCATGGGCTTTCCTGGCTGCTTGTTTACACTGCTCAGAAAACTTCATATTTTTTGTTTATACTCTGGCACCACCACCACCAGGTCAATGGAGTTTACAATAAATCATCAATACAAATGTTAATCGTATTTAGCAGTCACGAGCTTGAACCCCAGTCAACTCAAAGAGGGCATGCTGCTGCACTCATGCTCCTGACCACTCGGCTACGTCAGGCCTGTCCCATACTATAGCTTCCAGATCCCTCTCTTCATCTACAGTTTTTAATTCAACACCACAAAGTATATAATTTATTTTCGAGTTGCTATTCGCCAATAGCAACATCGCCAAGAGCACAGATAGCTTCTCATCTGAGAAGAGGTGAGAAGTTATCTGTTAGGATAAGAACCTTGATTCTCACCACGAGAAGCAAACCGATGAATTCTGCAGGAGGCCTAAGAGTAAGTGAACAGAATCATTTAAAAATGTATTGATTCTACATACTTTTAGACTGCATATAATTACAAAAATTGTTCAATGATATACTGTAATCATGTAATGTTTTAAACATAAGGATGGCAGCCGTTCCAACAATATGCACTACTTTAAAACCATCAAGTTCAAGCGATCAACCTAATACATTTTTACAGGTGTAGCTCTATTTTAAATAAAATACACTAGTGTATAACTGTTATAATTTTTTATTTTAAAAAAATATATTAGGTAAGTAGGGTAAAAATGTGAAGCAGACTCAAAATCTAATTTAGGGAAATAATTCATAAGATTTCTGGCATTTTCCAGGAAATTATATTATACTTTTATTTCATTGGATCACAATCGATTATGTGCTGATTCCTGTTTTAAATTATGGTGTTCATAAGATCCTAAGGTGGAAGTGAGAAATTGATACCAATAAAGAGTTATCATAAAAGAAATCCTTCCAGAAATCTTTATTTTAAGTAAACCAATTTCAGGGTCGTTTTCACTCCTCATCTCCAACTCAAATCATCTCCCGTTCAAAGGTGGCAACTCTAGGTCTTCTATTTACAACGATTCTCTGTCCCTTTCTAGTGTCCTGCAGGTAGCACGTGGTTATAATCCTCGTTCATCACACCGTGTGGAAAAGATCCAGATTCGAATCCCATAAATTAATCGAGGAATTTTTATGAGCGTTTTCCACGCCGTAATTAAGCCGATCAGTCTCAGGAGAGAATGGCAACGTTTTATCCCTAAATTCGAGTATTTTTAATCACATAAAAAAGGCAAACCAACCATAAAACAATTTGTGGTTGTTTTGCTTCTTCCTCCGGATAAAAAAAAAAACAATTTACAGCTAATACAATTGCGCGTGTGTGCGTGCACTGGTGTGTATGATAGAGGCAACAAATAAAGTTTACAAATAATATGACAGAGGGAACAAATAAAATGTGGCAAAGAGGTAATGCCAAACGAGACCAAAAATTGGAGATTCAAAATTATAAAATCTGTGAAAAAGAATATCAGATTGGACATATAAAAAATACAGGGCATTGGAAACTACCTGCAATTCTGCCCAGACACAATAAGATAGAGAGTGTACATGATAAGGGCCTTGTCAATCAATTGGGTACATGAGACAGAGATTAGGCAAGGTTCATGACTGGATTTTTCCAGCCTGGTAACTGCTTATTAACGATGATGAGACTGCACAGGCTAGGAGATTAACAGAGTAGCTGCAAACAGTGAGGAAAGTGATCCTTGCACTGCTGCTATTGGGAGAACAGAAAATCCTAAAAAGCGGGGTCTCGGAGGTTACGAGGTATCTGGTGTTATTTATGGTACACTATGGCACTCTACAACAAAGTGATTTTTATCCTGGCAATAACTTACGGCTCGCCAGTATGGTTTACCACGGCAGTTATAGTCGTTAACAAAAGAATTCTTGACACCATCCAGAGAAATATTCTACTAACTACACTGGTGCGCAAAACTTAAGGACCAGTCTGGTTTTCACCTGTAACTTCTCATAGGTGTGGCCTGGAGATGGAAAAAGCATACCAAAGGAACCTCGTGAGGTACAGAAATGAGGAACGAAACAACAACGGAAACAAAACGGTACAGAGGGACTTTATTCAAAAATGGCAACATGGCACTGGCTGCCATGATACAGATGAATCATTGACAAAGATGGAACAAAGGGAAGAGGTGGTCCTGAGTAGGAGATATGGCCACCTCTAATGTCGATGCAGGCTTTGCACCGCCTATCATAGTTATAACGCTGTTGTTGATAAGTTCTTACGGTAACATCGTCCAGTCCATTCCTCTGTCAGCGCTATCTTCAGCTGGTGAACTTTTTCTGGTGGGTGTGGACGTGCCGCTAGGCTTCTTCCCAGAGCGTCCCATATGTGTTTAATGGGATTTAGATCATGGAACGGGCAGGCTAATCCATACGAACAATATCCTTACTTTCCAAAAGCATATAAACAGCTGCAGAGCGATGGGGTGTAGCATTATCATCCATAAACACGAACTCGAGGCCAATGGCACCTCGGAATAGACGCACATGGGGAAGGATTACCTCAGTACAGTAGCGCGCAGCGGTTACAGTACCGCCTTCCAGTATCTGGAGTTGTGTACGTCCATCCAAGGTCACGTCTCCCCAGACGAGAACACCTCGACCGCCATATCGATCCCTTTCTGTGATGTTTGCTGGGTTATACCATGTGCCAACCTCTCGCCAGATTAGCTGACATCCAGAATCGCTGCTTAGACTGCATCTACTCTCATCAGTAAAGAGTACCTTACCCCATTGCCCTGCTGTCCAGTCCTTGTGTTCGATGCACCACTTCAAACGGTGTCTCCGATGGGCAGATGTTAAAGGGACACAGCGTACTGGCCGTCGGGCAGACAGTCCACCTTTACAGAGTCGCTGGTCACAGTAAAGCGCGATATCTGTGTCCTATGCTCCTGTGCAGCTGGTTTGCAATGGATCCCGCTGTCTGGTGTGGGTCCCTCTTGGTCTGTAGGAGTATATAGTGCTCATCATTGGGCGTTGTTTTTCGTGGAGGACCACCACTGGTCCTTCGAAAAGCTGTATATGTCGTCCTGAAGGCCGACCACGCACGTGAAACGACTATGGGCGATACCGAAGATTAACAAAGCAGACCATAGACCCGCACCAAACGAGCAAGAAAAGAGCAGCAAGGAACCTAAGGGAATAGTGCCACTATCGACAATTGAGCACCCAGAAATGATGGATATGTCCTGATGATGGATATGTCCTAAATCAGCCTCATGTCTGAAGAACCAGAACTTACTACCCACATTGGGCCGAGTAGTAATGTAAGATTACCCACCAAAACTAAATGGAAGAACTGTAAATACAACTGAAGAATGACATATACCAACTAATATAATGACCTTCTAGTCCCCCAGTTGATTTGTTAGGAACCGCATCCTGAATCTGACCTTCTGCCATTTGGCGATCTAAACCGGGTGCCCTAACCTTGTTTCTTTAAATCCCCATCCCCTGGCGTGGGAGGGAGTATACAGGTTTCCACCTTCTCCCCCTGCTCCCCCCTCTTCTCCTGGTGGGGCCTGTCCTCCCTGATCTTCACGGGGGTCACTTTCCCAATTGTTCCCTTATTTCTATCTGTTCTCCACAGCCTTCGGTCTCTCTCTCTCTCTCCCTACTCAAGCTTAACTTACCCAGAATGCCCATAAAGTAACTTATTTCAACTAGCACAAAATGTAACCCCTCTCACTTAAACCTATACCCCAATTCAGCTGTAAATTCACCACAATGCTCCTCATTTTTTTTTCTATAGGTCTTTGCCACTGAAATCTTCGGAAACTACAGAACTGTACGGAAAGTACAGGTCACTGTTGAACAAAAGCCGAGAATTAGGGTTGAATTTGAAAGTGTCTGCAATTCTGCCCAGACACGATAGGAGGGAGTATATGATGAGAGCCTTGTCGATCAATTCGGCCCTGGAAAGATTGTGCAAGGCTCAAGGGGTAGAATTTTTTTCAGCCTGGACTGTACTTGTTAACAGGAGAGATTGCTTCTACAGGGATGGGATACACTTAAATAGAAAGGGTGCAAGAATATTTGCTGATGCTATCGAGGCAGTGTTAGGTGGGTCGGAAAACTGCTAGCTTGGGGGGAGACAAAGACCAATAGATTGACAGTAGCCACTGGCAGAGGTAAAAGAGATTCTTGCACTGCTTCTATTAGAATGAGCAGAAGCCTGAAAAACAAGATGCATGGTGTTTCAGAGACTGCTGGGAGCCATTGTGGTACAAGTAAACACATGGGTTGTATTAGGGTAGCTAAGAATAGAAACAGGTGCAGGTATACTTGCGTGTACACCAATGCTAGGAGTTTAGTAAATAAATTTGATGAATTTGAGGTATTGCTCAAAACATCGAAGGCAGATATTGTTGGGATATCAGAGACGTGGTGTCACACAGATATAAGGGATGCGGAACTGCAATTTGGGGAGTACAATGTCTACAGAAAGGATAGACAGGATAGGAAGGGGGGAGGTGTTATGCTATTAGTTAAGAAACACATAAAAACCAAGGAAGTGAAGCCAGTCGACATCGCTGGACAGTGCAGTGTGGAGTCAGTTTGGTGTGACATAAACATTGGGAGATCAAAATTGAGAGTAGGAGTGTGCTATAGGCCTAATGACTCTGATGAGTATAATAAGGAACTGTACAGGGAAATAGAGTGGGCCAGTAAATCAGAGTGTCTTATAATGGGAGATTTTAATTTCCCAGATATTGACTGGAATTTGGGGGCTGGATACTCACACACTAGCAAGGCTTTTGTGGATTTATTGGATGATTGTTTTCTACATCAGCATGTTCGGGAGGCAACTAGAGGGAGTAATACTCTTGATTTGATTATCAGCAGTGATTCTTCATGCATTAAGAATCTGCAGATAAATGAACCACTAGGTGGCAGTGATCACAGTGTGCTGAAGTGGGATTTACTCAAAGAGGTAACTACCATTAGGGGTAAAGGGTTATTGCTTCCGTAAAGGCGACTACGATGGACTGAGACAGTATTTAAATTCTATACAGTGGGACCAACTGATGATGTTACCAACAGCAAATTCAAAATGGGAAGCATTCAAAGAACTTATCTTGGAAGCTACTAGGCTTTACATACCAACTAAGAAATATTGTTCAAGGTTTAGGCCAAAATGGATGTCAGATGAACTAATGAGGCATATGGCAGAGAAGAAAAATGCATGGGATACTTACAAATTAACACATGACACAGAAGCCTATGATAGATACAAGTTGATATGCAACCAATTTACAAAGGAGGTTAGGCAGGCGAAGGCAGATTACGAGAAATCCTTGGCAAGGGATGCAAAGAAAAACAGCAAAGAGTTCTTTACTTATGTAAACTCTAGAAGGAAAGGGATGAATCAGATTGGTCCACTTGATATTCATGGGTCAAGTGTTGATGATCCTGCTCAGGTGGCTAACAAACTAAATGAATATTTTGCATCGACATTCACACATGAGGAGTTATTCAGCGAGGGGAATGCCAGAGGTGTATTCAACTCTAGCAGTAAGTTACAGAATCTTGAAATAACTGGGAGTAAAGTGGAGGAGAAACTGTTGAAGATAAACACAAGAAAGGCACACGGGGTGGATGGGATCTATCCAGTTATATTAAAGGAGGCAGCAAAGGAAGTAAGCAAACCCTTAGCCATAATTATGAGAGCTTCCTTGGACTCAGGGGAGGTACCCATAGACTGGAAATGTGCAAATGTGACCCCAATTCACAAAGGAGGATCAAAGGCTGACACAAGTAATTATAGACCTGTGAGCTTGACTTCTGTTCCAGGAAAATTAATGGAGGCACTGGTTAAAGACGCACTGCAGGATCATTTATACAAGACTTCAGTTATAGCTCAGACACAGCATGGTTTTGTTAAGGGGAAGTCTTGCCTGACCAACTTGATTGGATACTATGATGCAGTCACAAAAGAACTGGATGCAGGGAATAACTTTGATATTATATACTTGGATCTTAGAAAGGCTTTTGATACTGTTGCACATGGAAGACTGCTACACAAATTGGAGCAGTGTGACATTGGAGGCAAATTGCTGCTATGGATAAAGGGGTGGTTGAGGGGGAGAAGACAGAGAGTGGTAATCAATGGACACTGCTCATCGTGGACTGATGTTATTAGTGGAGTCCCTCAGGGCTCAGTGTTGGGTCCATTATTGTTTTCTGTATTTATAAATGATATTGATGATGGTATATCGGGATTAATGTCCAAGTTTGCAGACGATACAAAGGTTGGCAGGGTTGTCAAGGACACTACTGACACTATGCTTCTGCAACAGGATCTGGAAAGGTTGAGCAGATGGGCTGAGAGGTGGCAAATGAAGTTTAACATTGACAAATGTAAAGTACTACACATGGGAAACAGCAACCCCAGAGCAACGTATCAACTCTATGGTACAACACTGACAGTGGTAGAGAATGAAAGGGACTTGGGGGTGGTTGTGCAGGCAGATATGAAGTTCTCTGAGCAGTGCAGACGGGCTGCAAGAGTAGCTCATGGAGTATTGTCAATGATATACAGGAATTTTTCTAGCAGGGATAAGGAGGTGATTATTCCATTGTATAAGGCGATGGTCAGGCCACACCTAGAGTACTGTATACAGGTCTGGAGGCCTCATTTCAAGAAGGATGTAGAGCTGCTGGAACGAGTACAGAGAAGGGCAACAAGATTAGTGAATGGAACAAAGGGGTGCTCTTACGAAGAAAGGCTTAAGTTTTGCAAATTGCAGTGTCTGGAGACTAGGCACCAGCGAGGTGATCTGATAGAGGTGTATAAAGCCTTGAATGGTTTAAGCATGCTCAATGCTGATGGGATTCTTCCTCTAGCTCAGAATAATCACCTGAGAGGGCATAAATTCAAATTGAGGAAAGACAGATGTAGGATAGACGTGCGGAAATTTGCCTTTAGCCAGCGGGTGGTTGGTTGGTGGAACAGACTTCCATCCCTTGTGGTGGAGGTTGATAGCCTAAATAAGTTTAAGGCTCAGCTGGACAGGTATTTTGAACGAACAGAGGGGTGAAGTGGAAGTGTTTTTTTTTTTTTTTTTTTTTTTTGGCTGATGCTGCATAAGCTTGCTTTCTTGCATCAAATGCCTCTACTAATGCTAATGCTAATGCTAACTAGGTGGTAAAGTCTGCCAGAGTACTTAAAAATCTACTGGGTGCCTGACCTGCCTCCTCATGGCAAAGTGTCGGCAACGTTAATTCCCACTAGGGGCCCAACAGCTAAATGGTCAGAAGAACAACATAAAATAACACTACACGACATTTCACTCCCCACACACTTTTAAATCTTTGGACACCACAGAATACTATGATGCACAAACAGAGTATACAATGCGGAGATGGGGGAATCACCTGATGCCATCAGACAGCTAACACACTCTACACTTATTCATGGGACAGTCTGCTCATGTAGCACAGCGGTATTGTCACCGTCCTCTCCACACCGGGTGAAAGGCCCGAGTTCGAATCCCGTCGATGACGCGAGGAACTTTAATGGGCTTTTTTCACTCCGTGGCTGAGTTAGTCGGTCTCAGGCGTAGATAGCAAGGTTTTCCCCCAGAAACAGGGGTTTTTTTCGTCTAGCAAAAACAGTCAAATCGACCAGAGGAAACACACAATTTACAGACAAAATACATATATGGGTATATATAGTCAATTACTGGTGACCTAATATAATAATTTGGTTTAAAAATATTCATGGGACAAGCAAATACATGGGATGTGTTAGAGTTATTGAAAGGAAAAACAAGTGCATATACACTAATGCTAGAAGTATGGTAAACAAATTTTATTAATTTAAAGTACTGATTAAATCATAAACGAGGATATTGTATAGATATCGGAGGCATTGTGCCTCTCAGACATAAGGAATGCAGAATTTGAATATGGAGGAGTACAACGGCTACAGAAAGGACAAGAGGAGGGAGGAGTTGTGTTCTTAGTTATGAAGCACATAGAATCTAAGGCGGTGTACACAATCAATTTTATGGTCAGTGCAATGTTAAGTCAGTTTGATGTGAAACAACAATGAGAGTAAGAATGTGTTATAGGCTTAATGACTGTAATGAACACGCGTATATAACTGTAATGAAGGCTTGTGCCTTCCTGGCCGCTTGCTTATACTGCATCGAAAATTTTACGTCTGACTGAAACCAAACCCCCCTCAGTCCATTTCTTCCTAAACCACATTTAGCTCTGCACTCCCTAGTTTATAAGTAACTCCTGTTTGCTGTTCTTCAGATCCAAAACTTTACAGTTTGAAGCATTAACTTTCATTTTCCATTTTTCAGCATCTGTACACCCTATCTAAATGATTTTGAAGAGAAATAGTCTAGTTCTAGTTGTTAACTATCCTTCCTACCTTTAAATGCTGGGTATACTGTACATTGCAGATACACTCCTGCACAATTTCCAGCAGATTTTGAAATCTGCCACATCCCCCAGGTATCAAACCCATTAGAAGCCTGGGGGATGTGCTTAACTTCATTTTGAGGTAACAAATACATTTGAAATGGATTTCATACCTCAAACCCATTTCTAAAAAATTGGGACACATGTCAACACCAATGCAGTGCACAAAATGCTACATGATATTGGTTACTACAGTTATCTTCCAAAAGCCACTAATCGCCTCTACTAACACCAGACGCCATTAGCTTAGGTAAGGCCCCCGTTCTTGGACCGTACAATAATGAAAAGCTGCACTTTGGAGTGACGAGTCAAGGTATATAGTTTACCAGTCTCACGATCGTGCCTGGTATTGGTGAATGAGTTGAGAAAGCTACCTGTCGGACTCTATCATCCTGATAATGAAGCTTAGCAGAGGTAACCTGATTGTCTGAGGCTGTTTTTCATGGTTCCATCGGTTGTGTTAAATGCCTGGGACCATCGGTTGTGTTAAATGCTGACCGAATGCTGAGAATGCTGAGATCTATCTAGGCGTCCTGACAATAATAAGTTACCGAAGTTTTGGGAGTACGTCGGGGAAGCCATACCTATAGCAGCAGGACAACGCTCCATGTCATACTGCTCGCGTTGTAACCGACTGGTTTGAGGATATGAGCATCAGAAAGTTGCACTAGCCAGCCCAGAGTTCTGAGTTCATCCTATAGGGTACCTCTGGGATGAATTGGATCGTCTGTTGAATATGAAAAAAAATACCATTTAACAGAGCTGAATTGGTAGCCACCTTGAAGGATTAATGACGGAAAATATCGGAGGACATTTCCAAAAAAAGTAATGTAGAGCATTCAATGGAGACTCTAGATTGTCATAAAGGTTAAAGGTTTCAGCAAGTTTTTTTTTTTTTCTTATAAATAAAGATTATTATTTGTTGTTGTTGAGTTTTAGGAGCATCGGCAACTAAAGCGATGTTGATCCTGTATATTGTGTGTAAATTACGTATATTCTGAGGTCAATTTTCTGTCTGTTTGTTGGAGAAAAAACCCGAGTTTCAGGAGAAAAACCATACTACCTATTCCTGAGACCGACTAACTCAGCCACGTTGTGATAAAGACTCATAAAATTTTTCACCTGTAAAAATTAGTCATCGACTGGATTCGAACTCAGGTCTACGGTGTTGACTCAGGTCTACAGTTTTCAACACTTATCAGTCACGAAGAGGAGATCAAAAATGATCAGGTAAAGATCAATGGCGACAGAATTCGGCTGATATCTGCGTACACGGTCTTGAGACAAATATGAGATGAGAGACTTACCCTCAAGGACCACTTTGAAAGAATGAAGAAGAGTTTAGTAGTTTTATTATTATTATTATATTAGAGTTACTGTAATCGATTACAGTAACCCTTATGTAAATTGTGTGTTTTGCCTGTCGATTTGCCTGTTTTGCTGGACGAAAAAAAACCCAGTTTCTGGGGAAAAACCTTGCTATCTACGCTTGAGACCGACTAACTCAGCCACGGAGTGAAAAAAGCCCATTAAAGTTCCTCGCGTCAACGACAGGATTCGAATCCGGGCCTTTTCCACCTGGTGTAGGGAGGACGGTGACGATACCACTGTGCTACGCGCGCAGACAGTTTTAGTAGCTTATGTATCATACGGCAAGAAACTGTTGGAATACAATAATCAGAATGTCACACAATATGACATCTTCCAATGATTCTGTGCGAAATTGGCGGTCCAATGACCGGCGATTTCGACCAGAGAACGCATGCAATCTACTGGCATAAATACATGTAGGCATATAAGTTAGTTCTTCGGTGGCCCAAATATTATTTATTTATTTATTATTTTTTTTTTTAACCATTCGCCGGGGATGCCCATATAAAATCTTCTCCGTGTGAATGACATGTTTCGGCCTCAGGCGAGGACAGCATGGTTTTCTTCCGAAAACTTGGATTTTTTATCCAGAAAAACAGCAAATCGACCAACCACAGAACACACGCAGTTTACAGAGCTTATATTCGGCGCAAGTTGTTGATACCCTACAACAGCAATAACAATGACATGTTTCCAGTTATAGATCCAGAAAAGTATATAGTGTAAAAAGAAGTACAGACGACAGCCTCTGAAAAACACTTTCATGCTAATAAATCGGCAGGATAAACAAGCAACCCAGAAGTGACTGTTTAAAAAATAAAAAGGCTTGAAAAGAAATAAATTCTTATAAGACTATATGTATTTTGATTAGTTATATGGTTATACGAATCTTCATATAACCATATGTAAATATTCATGGAACTTAAGCAATCATAGGCTACAGTCTAGCAATACATTTTCTAAAAACTACATCTAGTAATAATGCGAAATAGTGAAACGCACAAATCTATGAAAATATATTTCTGCACATAATAATGCTTAACATGTATAACGTTCTGTATGTAATAACTATGTAAATAGTGATAGTCTAGATAAATTTTTCTTTGCAAGATAAGGGATATGTAGTTGAGATAACGTGCGATTAACGCTATATGAAATAATGACATGTTAAAATACAAGCAAGTTTGGCTTTGGAATGTATGCTCTTCTGATAGCCATTCAGAGAGTGAAATTATTAGTAATAAAACTGGTGTAAATAAATAAATAAATCTCCAGTAAACTTTGACAAATTCCCCTGCATTCTCTCATCAGTGGCATTAAAGAAGATGAGGAACAGAAGCTGCTCTAACAGTGATCCCTGAGGAACTCCACTTGCTACACTGATCCATCCTGAGGTATTCCATTTATGACTACTCTGTCTCCTATCTATTAGCCAGCCCTTCATCAAACGAAGGATCTTACCAGTAATCGCAAATATTTTCAGGGTTATATAAAATCCTTTCATGGGGAACCGCATCAAAAGCTTTTCTGAAGTCAAGGTAAATAACAACGAACACATTGATAGTCTATTGATAATGGCAATGATAATTAATTAATAATAATTAATTGATAATGTCGAAGTTGTTTCTGGAGTCATCATTATCCAGATAGAGCAGGTTGGATTTGCCTTTCACGGACCATGCCATGATCCATTAAAGATATCATTCCTATCCAGATGGTCTTGTATTGTGTCCATAACTGCAGACTCCGTGACCTTTCCCGCTATTCAAGGCTAGTTTAACTCATTAGTTCTATATTTGTCCATTATCTCGTAATGGCAGAATTTTTGATGGAGTTTATGAAATAATTAATCGATTTATTAATTTATAATTCCAAAAGTGAAAATATTTAAAAAAAAATAATTTATGGAGTTTAAATTAAATTCCATAAATTTCATTTAAGTTATATTTAATTTAAACTGAATAAATTTAAATTCATTACGTAATGTCGTAAAAGTATCATACGTTGCTGGACAACACGTTGAACTTCACTGAGAGGTCTCACTACAGTTGCCATCTGCTTTTGACACTGAAACACTCGATTAGCAAGTTCTTGCAGTTAGCACAGCGGTCATGACGCTGTTCTGTCCCGTGTTGAAAAGGCTTGGTTTTACGTTAGAACCGGATTCGCTTGTATAGAGTTTTTTTTTTTTTTTTTTGTTTCCTTCCCCTCCACATCCTCACCGAGTTAATTAATCTTGGGCAAGTGTTGGTAGACAGACGTTTTGCTCACTCCCGAAAAATCCGGTTTTTCATTTCGCAAAACAGTCAAACAGGCCAGAGAAAAATACAATATATAAACAAAATATAGTGATACCTCGTGGTTTGAGATACCACGATACTTAATCTGAATTTAAACTACATGTTCAATTTAAAAAAATATGGCTGATAGATTTCAGAATGTATGAATGAAAGTACAAAGTTGTAAACTGTTATGTTGTGGTAATAGATTCTTGAAATTACTTCTGCGGTTAGTAAAATGGACTAAATAATTTTAAAATCAACTTTTTAAACCATAGTTATTTAATTAATTTAAAAAGCGATTAAATTAATTAAATAAAACGATTTAATTTTTAAAACTTTAAAATTAATTAAAGAAAATGATTAAATTTTAAAAAAACTTTAAAATAATTAATTAAATAAAATTGTTAAATTTAAAAAACCGAGTTGTGCACTTCTACTTCCTTGAGCATATTTTAATTCCGTATCCTTACTAATTAACTCATTTAAACTCTAAATTATTCAAAACCTCTTAAACCCCAAAATTATTCATCCATCCTACCTCATGTAACAACTGCAGATTATCTAAGGTGAATACCGTTTATTAAGCTTTGATATTCGAACTTGATTTTAAAAAAACCTTAAAATTAATTAAATAAAAGGATTACATTTAAAAAAAACTTTAAAATTAATTAAATAAACTGCTTTGGTTAATAAAACTGTTTTAGTAAACGATATCTTGAAAAACAACGTCTGTAAGAGTTAGAAATTTCAAAGGGCCGGATACTTCTTCACACTAATTAGTCCACTAAGAAGTTTTTTAATGTTATCACGCTGCGCTAAATACACCACCCGAGTTGCTGACCGAAACGGTAACGTGTTCTTACTGAATTATGGAAGCAACGCTTATGATGTGTACCAACTACAAGAAACTTGCGGTATATCCTGTGAATCCAAAACCACATCCTAAACACCTGAATCATCAGACTTGTTCTAATGAAAGACTACGTTTTCTGTAATTAGTTATTTATCATTAACTCTTATTATTCATAAATCTGCTTGACTTGTAATAACGTTACAGTGGATTGATAATGTGAGACGTACTACGTGCAACAGTGCGTGGTGCTGAGCTGTTATGTTGTTGGTAGTTCGTTAGAGTATCTAGTAGAGAAAGAAAAAACCGTTGCGTATAAACTGGTTGTTGGGGTAATTTGAAGGGGTGCCATGATAAGTGTTTTCATGTTACCGAGTTTATATAATGCGATTATTTATTCTTTTCAGTACTTATCTGTACAGCTGTTCGTTTATCCATCAGCCTCTGTAATATATCTATGCTAATTAATGGGAGTTGTTTGTTTACTGCTATCAATAAATCATTCTAAAAATCAGCACATTTTGTTGTGTCTTTCTGGTGAGTCAAAAATACAGAATCTATAAATGAGAACGCAATGTAATATGCAAGTAAATCGTAGATAATGACAGTAGTCACCACATTTGACTATAAACTGTCCAGATCTTTTGGATTACAAAGTGGGACACCTCACAATAAGTTCTCCCCTTGGTTTATAACAGTAACATAAAATATTAGGTTACTAAAGTGTTTCAATGTTTTATTGTAACTAAAAAATAAATTATTATACACAAGTACTTTCTGTATTAAAATTATGTTTTATAAGCTTTATTCCCTTGCATCATGATTGGTTGTTGTAGGATTTTAGGCACATCGGCAACTTATGCCATATTGTACCGTATATGATACGTCTGTAAAATTGCGTGGGTTCTGTGGTCCATTTGCTGTTTGCTCGACGAAAACCAGACACTATAATGAAACATTTTTAAAAATATATTCAAATAAACATTACTTTTAACTTTTTTTAAAAAATTATATTTTTCAATGTAATTTTCTTGAGCAGCTATACACTTCTTATATTGCTCATAGAGCTGTTGGAAACACATTTTAAACTCATTTGAACTGACTGCCTCAATTCCATTGACATTTCTTTTTATTCCTCTATCCTTCTAAAACTCAGTCCTGTCTTATATCTCGCAAAAAGAATTCTTCTGCTCCTATGCTTATCTTTGGTGACACTCCGATTTCTAGGCAAGATGATATATCTCTTTTGGGAATTACCCTGACTTCTAATCTCTCTTGGCACAAGCACATTACAAATATTGCTTCCTCTGCATCTAAAAAACTTGGTTTTCTCTTTCGTTCTCGGCGTTACTTTTCTTCCAAACAGTTTTTCACTTTGTACAAATCGCAAATCCGCCCTACCATGGAATATTGTTCCCACATCTGGGGCGATGCCCCCAAAACATCTCTCGGGCTTCTAGATTTCATTCAGAAGAGGGCAGTTAGGTTAATTAATGATTCATCTCTAACAGAGTCTCTCCACTCTCTGTCTCATAGACGTACTGTTTCTGCTGCATGTCTTTTCTACAGATACTTCCATGGGCACTGTTCTTCTCAACTGGCTTCTATAATTCTCGCTCTCTCTCTTTCAAAAATGTCCGAACATATGCCACCACCAGCCAACATCTATTTACTGTCCAACTTCAAACTCACAGAACCAACTTTTCATCTTCCTCGTTCATTCATTCAACTGCCGCTTTCCGGAACAACCATCCTTCATACGTATTTCTTGAAAATTACAGTTCACAGAAGTTCAAGTCTAATGTCAACAAATATCTCCTTTCGTCTTCTCAACCTCCAACCCATGCACGGTACTAAGTACTCTAGGTTCTAATACCTCTCGTGTTTGGGGTTTTCATATGAAAAAAAAAAAAAAAACCTCTAAAATCATAATCATTTAAGTATGAATTTGATTTGGGAAATAAGGAAAATCAAGGGCATAAGAGATATTGTTTAGTTTCACAGTCACAAGCTTTACCCAAAACTCCTTGATAGCCAGCACAGAATGAGGCCTGGAGTTGCCGTTCAACAGGAACCAGTTCTCCTTTTTTCGAAACTGAGGCCTTATTAGATGAATCTTTTAAACCGAACAATACCGAACTTCTGCACAGCTATCTTTATTCAGTGCTCTACCTTGTGAAACAAATTACTTGTGAATGATTACTTTGATTTCGAAGAAAGTGATCGCCATCTTTGATTTTTAATTTTGGGAAATTAAATGTTTTGTGTTTCGGAGAATATATTGATCGCCATTCCATGCTTTGTCTCTTTCTTTGTGGATGGCATTCGAAAAATTACAATTCGTTGCCTGTTTGCGATCGAATCGAGTAAGGAAAGACCGTCGTCAACAACTTCAATGAGTTCTTTGCATGCTTCGAGCCCGAGAATCTTTTGTTCATCAATCAGAGGAGAAGTGTGAGAAGAGTCAAACAGTGGGGAACGAACTTAGCACAGATCGGTATGCCCAAATTATCTGTCCTAATTGGTTCGCTGAGGACATGAAACCGATTTTCCATTATTCCAATAGCAATTCGACCATCGGAACAATGTGCAATCGAAAAACTTTTCGATTGCTTCTGAGGATTTTTATATTAGTGATGCCCCGAGTCCAAGATGATATACCTTTAGTATATTATGTTTGTAAATTTCATGTGTCCAGTGGTCAGTTTGGCTGTTTTCTGGATAAAAAACCTTCTCGTGAGGGGAAACCTTGAAGCTAATAAAAGTTTCTTGTGTCATTGACAGGAGCCGAACCCGAGCCTTTTCCAAACGGTGTGAAAGGATAGTGATTATTGTTGTTGTTCTTTAAGGAGCATCAACGACTAAGGCCATATTGCTCCGTGTATATTGTCTGTAAATTTTGTATGTTCTGAGGTCGATTTTCTGTTTTGCTGGACGAAAACCCCGAGTTTCCGGGAGAAAACATGCTACCCTCGCCTCAGATCGAATAACTCAACCATGTTGTGAAAAAGGCCCATAAAAATTCCTCACCTCATCGACGGGAAGCGAACTCATGTCTTTTTCGCCAGGCGTGAGGAGGATGGCCATCCTACCAACTGTGCTACCCACGAGGGCATGGTGATTAAAACCAGTTGATTATATCCCGTTTCTGGGATCACATTTCTAAGATTAAAAGCGTTCATTGTCTTCCAGAACCTCACAGAACTTTCAAAATCTTGGAATCCAGTGAAAAACATACCAGTGAAATAGACCATTGTTACCATACACCTTGTTTATCGTGAATATTTAAGAATCAAAAACATTTTTGAATACTGGGTGTATGAGCACATACTTTAGAAACATCCTGAATTTCAGTAATACATAAACGATGTAATCATACTATAGTGTGTGTCTTTATTACGATTTATACTATATAATTAACATAGTATTGATACACACCATCGCCACTTCTACTTTTACGCTTGAATGCCATCATTCTCTTTACTGAAAACGATTTTCCACCTTAATGTTTTGATATTGTATCAAAAACTGAAGGTAGTTCTTCACAGGCATATTTTTTGGACAAGTGAATGCCACTGAGCTTTTGACTCAAATCAGATCGATATGGATACACCTAAGACTTTTCATGTGTTTATGAAGTGCTGAATCTGCTCACTAACTTCCTTTTCCTGCTTGCTTATAGCTTGATTGATTTTTTCCATGAGTGCAACAAAAATTCTTCAACTTCTTCACCAACTTCTCCTCTGATTGATGATCAGTCAGTTAGTGGCTTATCTTTAATCACAAAAGAGTTTCTTTTACAGAGTAAAGGAACCATTTTTTTACGATTAAACGTAAAAAGAGATTCACAGTGAATCGTTTTCTTGAAAATCACGAACACATTTTGTTTATTTGGCTTGATGTTCATTCCTGAATATAAAAGCCATAGTAAGTTATGTTATGTTATGTTATAGTCTGCATCCACAGAACACTATGTTAATCCACTTTTATTGTATTATTAAATTTTCTGTATATTATTTTTTTTTATTGTGAAAAGATAAATGTGCTTGTACCATATTTTTTTAGCGAATCGGACGTAAAAGGAATTTATCATTAATGGCATGCGCACACGAGGGACATTTTGTGGCCGGACTCGACTGCAAAAAGCAGCCAGAGAATGGCTAAAAAAAAAAAAAATTGCAGCTATCTCGGTAATTCTCTGGCCGAGATAGCTGGTATTGCACTACTTCGAATAAATAACGCTTCTCTAGTAAAGAAGACTACTGTTATTTATTTTCAGTGGATACCACCACCCAGACGATCGTTTCGAAGCTAGTGGGCTTCATCATCAATGGGTGGGCAATTGTCTGGGTGGTGGTATCCACTGAAAATAAATAACAGTAGTCTTCTCTACTAGAGAAGCGTTATTTATTTGAATTAGTGCAATACCAGCTATCTCGTTGTGAAGGCAGCCACAATATGAGATACAATTAAAACGATGCCTTTTACACAACATAGTAGTTCAAATTTATGGGTAAAATATGATGTATCTACACCGATATTATATAGTTAATTATCTAAACCCATAAGAAATTATGCCTTGTGCATTTCGTTTTCTAATACGTTAATAAAAATTATAATTACTTACCTATTTCATTCTTCTCCTTACTATTCAGTTCCTTAAAATTGCTGCGAAAAACCTCACACACTTCCTCTCAAGCTTTTGTCTTCTCGCTTTTATATTCTTCGCATGCATAGTTCCAATTTTCAGGTTGAGCTCGTATCTCATTATTGAAAAGTGTTGAACTACTCCATATCAAAACAACTTTGCAAATAACGAGACAAAACTACGATTGACTCACGAGTGATTGCTGTTGTTGTTGCAATAGGATTTTAGAATCATCGGCATCTAAGGCCATATTGCTCCGTGTACTGTATATTGTCTGTGGATTGCGTGTGTTCTGAGGTCGATTTCCTGTTTTCTGGAAGAAAAACCCGAATTTCCGGGATAAAAAACCATGCTACCTTCGCCTGAGATCGACTGACTCAGACACGTTTTGGAAATGTCCCATAAAAATTCCTCACGTCATCTTCGGGACTCGAACTCAAATCTTTTAAACACGGTGTGAGGAGGACGGCGATTATACTAACTGTACTATCCCGGAGGGCAATGGTGATTGCGTGTTCTATGAGAAAACACTGTGGTCGGTGCCCGGAGACCCTAAATGTATGTGTCTGCGCGAGTAGAACAGTGGTAGCGTCCTCCCTACAACTGGTCAAAAAGGCCCGGGTTCGAATCCCGTCAATGACGCGAGGAACTTGAATGGGCTTTTTTCACTCCGTGACTGAGTTAGTCGGTCTCAGGCGTAGATAGCAAGATTTTTCCACCAGAAACTGGAGTTTTTTTTGTTCAGCAAAACAGACAAACCGACCATAGAACGCACGCAAGACACACAGCACGGCAGATGAATTTTAATATTAGGGTGGCTTAATACATAATAGTTTACTTCTTTTTTTTTTTTTTTTTTTTTGGAGGCCTTAAATGTGATTGGGGAGTTGGTTGATGGTTTCTCAATACATCTACTACTTTGGTAAGTGCCGCAGTTTATATGATAATAAAATAGGGAAAAACAACGTTTAGCTCAAAGTCACTTGACTCCCTTCTCTGTACTGAAGTTATAGAAGAGAAGCTTACTGAGTGACCTTGAGTTGTTGTTATTGTTATTTTTGTTGTTGTCCATGCTACAAACGTGATCCTTTTATTGTGTATTATGTTTGTTTGAGACTTAATATATGGGACGCACAATTCTTGTTTAAGAACCAAGTGCATGTCGTGCAAAGCCGAAAAATCTGGAATAACTCACAGGAAACCGAATTTGCCCTAAAACCGACGTTGGTGTTATTTTGACTTCTATGAGTAGTCTTGGAAGCAGTCGAAATGGACAAAATGACCCTCACTTTATTTGGAGATCCAGCTCGTTTCAAAGATATTTTGTAGAATTCAGATCAGGAGTCTGAAATTGTCACGCGAATTATGGAATTTCAGTTTCCTCAAAAATCAGATTCGTTCAATACAGGCTTATGGGAAGAAGCATTATCATTTTGGAACATAAAATGGGTATCCGAGAGCTGTCCAAAATGTCAATGTACGAAGTATCGTTAAAAGGTTTTCAGCCCTGCGTTCGACGGTCACAATTCGCACCAAAAGAATAAACCCCGCATCGTGATGTTTTCTCCACCTCACAACTTTCTTGTTAGGACGATGCATCAGGACAGGTAGATAGAGCTCTCTGTGCATTCTTCAAACCCAAAACGGATTTCCATATCTGAAAATTTCAACTCGACTCATCACTCCACAAAACCTTTCTGTTGCTCCAAAGTTATCGACAACATATTACTCCAAACGACGTGTGGCATTCGTTGGTGCCATGTGGATTAGCTGAAGCTCCTTTATGAACACTGTGTCCATGCAACTCCCTAAGAACAGTGGACGCACTTAGAGAGAGTCCTGTTTATATCCGGAGCTCCCAAGAACATCTTCTTAATCAATTATCTTGACTTATTACATTGTGGTTTAACTATTGTTCCATGCACTGACAAACTGCTCACATGCAACCAGCAGTCATAGTTCTCGGAACTCGAAAGTTCCTTGCTGTACACGACATCTCCAATGTATCTTACACCTTTATATCTGTTTCTCTTTTTTATCTGCCTATGCGTGGCTTTATCGTTTGCAGTGTTCACTAACGCTGGAGGGCGTTCGAATATTTTTGAGGGTATTCTGCATATCAATATTAACGGTATTAAAACGGCTGAAATTTAAGGAAGCAAAGCTTATGTAGCATCTGCCGATAAAAAAAAAAAAAAAAAAAATGAAACAAAATAAAACCAAATAAATAAATTTATCCCACCGTTGCTTGTACTCATAGTTCTTGTACATTAACTTCTAACATGTATTGAAAGTTGACACTGGTACAAGCACTAAATTCAAATGATTAATTCCAGAGGTCACATGACATATAGAAGGCAGCAAAAGTTACAAGTATAATATAAATGGCACACACACTCAATAGCAGGTAGATGAACACAATGGGACGAGAAAAGAATAGTGGGCATGCCGATTCGTCAGATAGCAGAAAGAGTACGACACCCAAAATGAACCGTTGGAAGACTGTAGCTAGTCAACCAAGCCAGGGAGATAACTATCGTGATTCCCAGAACATGTCGAAGATTGAAACGAAGTGAGAGAAAATCGCAAGGCGTCCTTAGTGAGCTGACTCGAAGGACGATTGACAGAACTAGAATAAAGGCAGGACAAAAAAACCATGAGAAAATACTTCAAAGAATAGGTTACCATGGTCATACAGCTGCTTGTCAGACGAAGCTGTCTCCCAAAGATGCACATCACTACTTACACTGACGCAGACAACGAAAGCATTAGACATTACAGCAGTGACAGAAAGTGATGTGGAACGATGAATCATGCTGTACAGCCCGAGCATTAGATGAATGTGACTGGGTGTGGCACATGCCCAAAGAATGGTTTCAACCAGATTATAGTGCAAGACCAATACAGTTCGGTAGTGATACTATGATGTGGTGTTTTACATGGTTTAGACTCAAGTCTAAACTGATTCACTGGTTGTCATCGACGAAACCATAACTTCAGTTGACTACTTACTGTAACTTCTCATCATTTCTGTCTCACCTGCATAGTGGAAATTCTTTGGATCTCATAAGAGATCACATTGCATTTGCACGTCCACATCTCAAACGGGATCGATACAACAGTAGTTTGAAGAGAATAATGTGATGAACCTGCTATTTCTAGCTCAGAGCCCAGAGCTGAATCCAATCGAACACTTGGGATGTTTTGGAACAACAACTCTGAGACAGATCGAGTTCAAGCAGAGAAATGGCCATAGCCTTAAGAGAAGAGTGAAGCACAATTGCAGTCACTGCATGCCAAACACGAAGAAAATGCACACAGGGGTTATTGATGTTATTAGAATCCATGGTGATCAAATTCGATATTAAAAATTTATTTTTTCTGGCCAGATATTTTCATTTAGTCGATACATGTTGGAGGATAATCCACATGGAGCGAGTTAAATACAGATTACAAATGAATTGCGTGTTTCAACCATTTCGAATGAAATGTTGCAAAACAAATTAATACAAAGCGTAAAGGAATTTGTCTGACGAAGAGTCCATTACAATTATTATCACTTCCTCAGTTGAGATACCCTGAGACATCCATTACTTAAGGGAGTATGATTACAGACTGCAACCGATAAGACATATTATTAACAGGGCGGGTACAATGTTAAACATGCGCTTGGTTCTTGACATAATTATTTAAATACCTTTTTTGCATGTCATATTAATAACGGCAATTACAATAACTCTGTTGTAATGGAAGACAATATTACAATGCAGCCTTACTTTTACGAAATTAATTTATATATCTCATGTTTTAAAATCAAAATTCCCAAAGCTATTATTAATTCACGAATCCTTATTCTAATTTTCACCTCGGTTAACAGCGAAGTCTTTGTAATTAAGTTTCCTTCGTAATTGCTCTTATCACTTATATTACTACGCATTACTTATTTGACATCTTTCAGTTATGTATCTTTTGGTAATGGAAAAATCTTTGCATTCATGGTTTATTTTACAAATTTATATCATATTTATATAGGGTTACAAAATTGCGTACTCTTGCTAACATTCATGATCACAAAATTAATAACGTATTTGCTGACTAAGTATTTAAATATTTTACGAATATATCATTTTGAATGAACGAGCACGACATCTGCAGTTGTAGGTAAGAGGCTCACTTTACCGGAAACAGGTGCACACCTGCTTCCGGTAAAGTGTGTTGTGGCACAGAGTTTCTGGGTCAATAAAAGGAGTCTCATCCTTAGTGCAACGAATTACTGACAAGGAATCCAACCATTCGTGATCTCTCTTACGATGAAAGACGTACTTTGCATCTATCATGAAAAACTATAAGTAACTTTCATCTATTTCAAAATTATTTGTTCAAAATAAAATGGCCTCTCCAGCATTACCACATACACAGACTTGTCTTGTTAATGAATATTAATAATGAATCCAACAGTTAAGTTACAACTACGTTTTTTCTTTAACATAATTGGAAAAATGTTTATTTGTCTTCAATTCTATTCTTTGTCATGGAGCAGTGCTGCTCTTCGAGATAAGACTCAATTGGTTGACAAATCCGCTCAAAGTGAGGAAATTATCCGAATGAAGCAGTTAAAATTAACCTGGATTGGACTGAGCATGCATGGGATGCCTTATAGAGACGAACTGAAGCGTGTGAACCTACCCCTTACTAACACCCTGAATTCTCCATGAGCTAAGTTCTGACTTTGTTAATAAATAATGCATTTCTACTCCAGGATGACCACAGAAGTAGTGTCAGATGAGTTCACAAGATAGAGAGGTTACAAGAATATTATGCCGTATTTAGCAGTCACGCGAGCTTGAACCATGAGCACCCAAAGCGCGCGTACTTTTGTAACCTCGTACTTGACCGTTCAGCTACGGAGGCCGTTATAGACAAGTGAAATTCATTGTGGGAATTATTAGGATTGGTTATTTAGTTTTCTGCAGTCATGATCTCTTGATTATGATTCATGAAAACAGAGGCAGTTTTTTTTTAATTCAATATAATTGAGACTGTAATACGCTTTTGCAAAAAGTTTATATATATATATTTTGATATATCAAAGTTTTGGTTGTAATTTAACTTTGGATACCACCGTTCATAGCGCCCTTGCGAGTAGCACACTTGGTAGAATTGCCGTCCTCCCCACACTGGGTGGAAGTGGAAGAAACCTGAGTTAAAATTTCGTCGTTGATGTGAGGAATTTTTATATGCTTTTTTTCACATAGCTCAGTTAGTCGGTCTCAAGGGTATCACGGTTTTTTCCTCCGGAAATTAGGGTTTTTCTTCCAGCAAACAGATAAGTCGAACACAGAACACATGCAATTTACAGGCATAATATATATGATGCAATATGACCTAAGTTGCTGATATGCTTAAAACCCTACAACAACAAGAACGGAAGGTAGCCGGTGTATTTGTTACCTCAGCAGTGGCTGTACTGCATGATGACTGACTGGACAGACTCTTAATTGAATGGCATGCTTTTACTCCGTGTGTGTGTGTGTGTGTGTGTGTGTGATGGGCTAGTTAGCATTTTTCTAAGCCAAAACCTTGATATTAATTTAATAATTTAAATGTTCTGTGAACATTTAAATTATTAAATATTATTAAATTAAATATTAAATATTATTAAATTAAATATTAAATATTATTAAATTATACTCTAAACCTAACTATTAAGTTAGAGTAGTTTACAAATAATCAATTTGATAATAAACACAACCGTTAACCATATTTGGTAGTCACGTTCGACATTATTTAAATCAAGAAAGTTTTTCTCAATTTAGAAGTCAGCATTTCATGTTTGGCTTATAAAATTAGGATGGTTATAAAAGTGCGTCACTTTTATGTCTGAAACTAGGGAACATGAATCTTACAGAGATGAAATTTGAATGAACAGTATCCAGACCACGCTGAAAGGAAAAGTAAATCCACAGAAACAAAGATTCCATGATGCTTGTGACCGAATGCAGCCGTACAAAAGAAACATGGCATAATTTATTTGATGAAGTTACAATATGTTATGAGTTCGGACAACGGTTGACAATATGTCAACCGTTGCCTGAAACACATCATGGGAAAAATTGGCAACGTTCCATGTGACGCTCTCCTTCAGATCAACCGGAGATTGAATATTGCCGATAAAGTTATCGTTATAGCGATACCTCATAACCAGAAGCCACAAGGATTAAGGTCCAGAAAGCGAAGTGGTCATGAATTGGCGAAATGCTGGGAAATGATGTGGTCCTCTTCATGTGATTTAAAGTAACTGTTTTGCTGGTCAAACAATATGAAAAGGGATCCCACCCTTCATAAAAACAGCTGTGGCCAAACATCCGCCTCTTAAAGGGCAGGGACCACATGCTATGAAGTTTTTGGTCCAGTTATGAAGTTTTTGGTCCAGTTATGAAGTTTGAAGTTTGTTGTGAACCTACACTAAATAGCAATGCTTGGGCATTGGCGATGAACTTCTTCAATAACACATGGACGCACTGTTTTCTATACTCGAAAATGACCCTAACGGTCCACAATATGTCACAAAGCCACATGCCATCCACCTCCATCCTAGCCAGAAACCGTAGAGAGAAAGAGAGGGGTGTTGCTTGGAGTCATGTGGAACTAATTGATGAGCACATATACTGTATATTGTAAGGAACCCATTGTAGTGGGCATGGAAGTACTTCGCACGCTGTTGCTCATCGAATCTCTAATTGTCGCTTTGTCATTAATGGACATGTGTATGTATTATGTGACCAGTGGCCAAAGCAACAGCAATTTCGTCAACAACTATCGCCTTATTGCGATAGTTGTTGGCGAAACCTGTTTCTTTGAATTTCCTCAACCTTTTGCACAATCCATTTTGGGAAAGGAGTTTCAGCTTTTTAAATGGCAGCGCTTCCCAAGCGTAGCCGAATCTGCGCGGGTAGCAGAGTGGTATCGTAGCCCTCCTCCCCACACCGGGTGGAAAAGGCTCAAGTTCGAATCCGGTCGATGACACGAGGAACTTTAATTGGCTTTTTTCACTCCGTGGCTGAGTTCGTGTCTCAGGCGTAGATAGCAAGGATTTCTTCCCCCTCCACCCCGGAAACTCGGGTTTTTCTTTCAGCAAAACAGGCAAATCGACCAGAGAACACACGCAATTTATGGACATAATACACAATGCACAGCAGATGAATTTTAGTAAGGACGCCTTAGCCGAGTGGTCATGCGCGCGGGTTCATGAGTACACGTGCCTCCAATGACCTTTCTTCAAGCCCGTGACTGCTGAATACGGTGCTGTTTCTTGTATTCTCTCTACCTTGTGAATTCCTCTGACCGTGTGTCGTCCCGGAGTATAAACAGTAAATTTATTTTATTTTATTTAAAAGAGCTTTAGCAAAAAAGCACGATCTTTTATTTTATTTGCAGTTCACTTTTTTTTGTTATTGTGGCCTCATCTACTTTGACTTGAGCTTTCTACTGTGGTCGCATCTGCTAAGATATGCGTGTCACTAGTCATGTCACGAGATGTACTTGTTCTTGTTGTAGGTTTTTAGGCGGTTGAACAACTTAGGACATATTGCGCCATATGTAATGTGTCTGTAAATTACATGTTTTTTGTGGTTGATTTGCTGTTTCCAGGACAAAAATCGAATGTCTGGTATAAAAAACTACGCTACACTCGCCTGAGACTGACTAACTCAGCCACATTACGAAAAAGATGACTCACGTTATTGGCGGGATTCGAACTCAGGTCTTTTGCACCTGATGTGGGGAAAACGGTGATTATACTAACTGTGCTACTCATGAGGACTCTCTCTCTCTCACAAGATTTACTTTGCATACTGACTGCATGCAGTGCCAAGCTCACCATGGTTGGTATCACTTTTTAGAATTTTTATGTGGTTAGACACTGTCTACTCAAAATTTCATCTCTGGATGATTCATTGTTTGCTGTGGGAAAGGGGATAACAGTGATGAGTTAACGCAACAGATTTTGATATTAAGCTCTTTCCTGGTGGCTTTTTAGAGCATCTCATAGACAGAAGAATAGTAACGTTGCAATATAAACTGGTTGGTGGGGCAACTTGAACTAAAGTGCGTGATGGACAGGTCCATCTTTTTGTTAATAAGTTTAGCGAAACCGTTTATTCATTCCGGTGCTTGCTTGTGTGCCTCATTTATCAGCCTGTGGTGTGTATATGCTAATCAGAACAACCTGTTTATTTATTTTGGCTTATCAATAAATCTTTCTCATTAACTCTGACAATATTATGACAAAAATTTTCCACACACATTTGAATGTTGAAACAATTTATTTATTTAGATGCTTAGGGCGTAATGGATAAGAGAGCTCAAATGGAGTTGTTTGTTTCCTTCCATCTATTTTGCTGGTTTTTATCAGCAAAGTATTTTATCAAGAAGTATAAACTCCTCTAGTTACAGCTCTCTTTACAAAATATATGGAAAATAAAATGGCACAATAATAAAAAATATGTAATAAGCTATATTTTACATTGAATAACCCATTTGTTTAGAAGAGGTGACTTTCTTGAATAATCGGAATTCTCTCAGTTATTGCGTTTAGTAGTTTATTTAGTAGATTTAATTGATGATGCCTACGTCCTACAAAAATACAGTGCAACCAGTGTACTATCTAAGGTCTAGAAATCAAGAAATATTTAAGAAAGGTTTCAGTTATAAAGGCAGAGCTGAGCAAATGGGCGACTCAAACTTCATACAGTTTTATCAGTATTTTTAAACATAATCCAAGGCGTAGAGTGGCGCCTCCGTAGCCAGGTGGAAAGGAGGAGCAGTGCGTAGCACACGCTTCTTGATTAGACCGGGGTTCGAGCCCGTCACCACCAAATACGGAGGATGCGGAAAGGTCAGGGAATGACCACCGCATATTCCTGGAGCAATATGGCCTCAGTTGCTAATGCTCCTAAAAAAAAAAAAAAAAAAAAAAAAAAAAAAGGCGTAGAGTACAGGGGGAACTGTCACAGCCTTATCCATCCATGTGCATTATGCCCGTAAATTGCGTGTGTTCTGTGATCGGTTTGCCTGTTTTTGCTTGGACGAAAAACCCGAGTTTCTGGGAGAAAAAAGACTTGCTACCATAGCTTGAGACCGACTAACTCAGCCGCCGGAGTGAAAAAAAACTGATAAAAGTTTCTGCTGTTATTGACTGGATTCGAACACAGGTCTTCACCACCCTATCTGGGAAGAGTGGGGATTATAACCACTGTGCTACTGCGAGGACAACGCGTAGAGGAAAGCTATAAATACTTTTTCTCTACTCCGACGCACATGCAAAGAAGACTAAGTGGAAATAGATACCACTAGCGGTCGCAAGCTTGGCTAATCGCATACAGGTGAAAGCCTTGCACCAAGATAAACAATATATGATCCCGGTTTTCGTAATCAATTAAAAGATCATACTACGGATGAAACTGTCTTACTATAATAACAGGGGCATATCAGCGACACTAAGAGAGAGCGAGCTTTGTCGGCAAAGGGTTGCTACAATGTTCGATGTTTGCGTATGGTTTCACCGAAATGATGGCGAATAAAGTTCAAATAGACAGATTAGTTAGGCATAAGATGTGGACATTGGTGGAACCCAATTCGGAGCATGAGATTGGAACAGTAGTCTCCAATATTTATTTTATAAATGTTGTATAAATGAGCATTCATATGTTTCAATTATTTTACAACTGTTGTTTGTTTATTTCTTGTAGAAAACAAGTCTTTATATTTTTGGCTTGTACTTATACGTTTTATTATAATATTCATATTTTAATATGTTAAAAAGGAGATGTCTCTTTACCAAAAATTCTTTTATAAATATTTTCGATAATAAATATCGCATTGTATTGTTTGATTATTATTAATTATTATTATACTTTTTATCTATTTCAGTTGTCACACCGAATACTATAATTCGAATAAAGGCAACATAAATTGTAAATAAAAAATAGTGAAATATCAAAGTATGATACGTCTAATAAAATCAGTCATGAACAGATAAAGTATAATTAGCTTAAATTCAATTTTACTCACAACTGGTATTTTCTCACTTCCATATCGGAATAATCATTTCCAAGGACGTGAGTACAATGGAGCAAAAGGTGCACCGCTCCCAGTCTCCCATTCATCAGGGAATTCTTCTTCAAGAATTATATGTAGGTACTTCTGCTTTGGGGGGTTTCACTTCGAGTTTGTGCCTAGGCCTTCAGTCAATCGTGGCACTGATGATCATTTCGCTTTAGTGTAGTAAGACATTACGTAAAAATCATTAAAAAATGATTTTTACGTAATGTCTTCTAAATAAAATTTACAGAAATCCGATCATGATTCACTACAGCATCGACATTTGTCACATTCATTTTGCATTTGAAAATGAAGTATCAAAAAATTATTTACACATACTCCTGTATTGAGCTGCTGTTGCAATCCATTATATTCTTTTATTATTATTATTATTCTATTTATTTTTTTATTATTTCATATTTCACTCCCAGAGACAACCAGGCTGCTAAAGGAGGTTAAATGAACGATCTGCCAGAGGCAGTGTTTCTTAGTGCATAATGTTACTCTTTATATAATGTTTAGTTCTCAGACGTTGTCTGTCTGCACACGGAGAAACCCAATTTCCGGTTTAAAAAAAACAAAACAAAAAAAAAAAAAAAATCAGCTGAATCTCACTTGGAGAAAAAAGGCAAAAACAGATGATATGTCCCGAAATATTATTAATTAATGTTCGAAAAAGCTATTGATACAAGTGTGTACAATATAGAAGAAAGTTGTGTTGCATATGAGTTTTTTTGTAAAAACATAAACAAATATTTTTGTGCAAAAATTTTATTCCAACAAAAAAAAAGTCACGACAAAACTCTCACGATAAAAAAAAAAGAACTAAAATGAATACTTTTTTTGAATTAGCAAATTGAGAATCAAAGGCATTTGTTTGTTATTTTAAATGAAAAATCGGTGTCATTTCATAGGCTTCAAAAAATTTAATTCAATGAAAGGACCGTCATCCAATTTTGATTTTTAATAACCCAGTATCCGGTATTAGTTATAAGTACATCTTAAAGAAATTATCTTAAATATATCTCTCAATAAATTTCGTTTAGTAACTACTATATGAAAAATAACAAATTTTCGTATTATTCACAATTAATTTCAAATTCTTTTATATATAAAAATTGCATAACAAGATCATAGTAAAATCTCTTGTTAAAAACAACCTTTATGGAATATGACAAACTTTTATATTGGAGTGTGAATTGCATCTACAATTAAGGCCGTCGCGCGGCAAAACATATTTCCACAGGCAAGGTTTGCATCGACACCGTCCTATACTCTTTCAAGAAGTATGTCAATGTGTCATCAAAAATCGCATATCAAATGCTATATGTAAGTAAGTAAAAATGTATTAATACTCAAAGAAGTGAAGATATGTATAATCTTACTACTATAGGGGAATCTGAGGAACAGAAGTGCTTTTTGATTATAAATTGTACTGTATTTAATATTTTTGTTGTATTTAACTTTATGTACTCTATTTAGCTTTTATTTAATTTCCGAAAAGAATTAAAACAACATGCCCTTCGTAGTTTCATAAATTGATACGAAAACCACCAGCTATTAGGGATGGTGGTTTTCGTGCTGGTGGATCAACGAATTTTAAAATTTAGCCATTTATTTATTTTTCAAAATAGTGGAAATTAGTAGGAGTAATTAAATGAGATTAGGAGCATTTTAGCACTTTTTTTCGGCGATAGATGCAAAATTTTTAGAGTCACGGTGGCACAATATGAGATGTTTAAATGCATTTCATCCAGGTTTTTCACCTCCCCCTCTTTAAACCAGTATACAATAAAGCATAGCGAAATATTTCAGATATAAATATTTAAATTCGTACTCAGCAAGTTCCCCGTGAAAGTTTCAAGGATTTCGGTATTATTTTGGTACTGTATTTAATAATATTTAAAATGTAAATATCTTTGGTTACTTCTAAGCAAAAGCACTTATCTTTGAGAATTAATAATTAAAATGAATTATATAGGAAATACCAAGAAATTTATAATTATTAGTCGTTTCGACATTTATTAATTAATAAATAATATTAATATATCGATTTATTACAGTTTATGTTCTATTAAAATATGTTATATTAAAAAGTTTTTTATGATTGGAAAAAATGCCCGTAATTCTTGGTTACTTCAATCAAATGTCACTGGAAACTAAAAAGGTTACGGTAAAAATAAACAAAGTTACTCTACTCTCGGCAGTTTATTTTGTGTATATTTTATTTTTTTATTTTGTGTTTTATATTAAAAAATACCATAATAAGCTGTTTTATTTTCCCGTGATCTTTGATTGAGTACAGCCATGAATTATGGAAATTTCAATAATGTGATTATTAAACTTTTGGTAGTTTTAAATAACTTCCGAGTTCCATCACGCAATTTAGATGCTTGTTGCGTCCTCTTGTGGCAGAATTTAATTCGCACAGCCATCAAGCAAACTTTTCTCGTCGTGCGCAGTCTGTTCTCGTAGTCTTGCATTAGGCTGTGTGCAGCAATGTTTGCTGTGTGTTTATTGTGTACTGGTTATTGTGTTTGTCTGAAGTGCTTTTTCATTACTAAATAGTTATTAGTTTTCTTTCACTTTGTGCAAACGCGTTATGGCGTCATATTATTCACATTCTGCTTATAAATATGTGATATTTCGCTAATTTTACAGTGAAGATCAACCTTTCGTTTTATACAGTCGGCGTCGGTATTTGGTGTAAACTCAACCGGGACATTTCGAGCTTTAACGCCCTTGAGGAAAAGGAGGGCTGGCGTATCTAAGTGTCTCAGGGGCGAATAAGTTTAAAATATGGTCACTCTTCACAGCACTTTTGTAACTTAAACTCCCGAGACAAAGGCAACATCGATGAAGTGTTGTTTTATCTTTTGTGAGATATACTTTTAGAATGAACCCAAGATAATAGTAAACAAGACATTTTGCGTCAGAAGGTTCAATAACTGATTAATTAGTGGTAAGTACATTTTTTTTGTTGCTCAGAATTAAAACTTAAGGTTAAATTAAATTTAACTTCAAAAAGCTTAATTAGTTACCCCGAACAATCTAATTAACATTTTTCTAGGCAGGATTGATTAAAATCTTTGTTTCTTGTGCCTTAAGTTCAATGATTGATTCTCTCCCCTCCCACTTCCCCAACTAATGTCACATGCATTATTTAGGGGACTAATTTAGATTAATTATACTGAGAATTTAATCATAGCATACTAGCAGGTAGTATTTTTAAATTTATCAAAATAATTTGAATTTAAAAATTCAAATTGTTTTAATAAATAAGTTGAATTTTTTATTAGATCTTTCCATGCCATATTTACTGCAAAGCGGCTAGTATGCCTATGTCTGCTGTATTTTGAAAAGTGTGACAGAAGAGTGAATAAGAAAATAAAATATTAAAAAAAATCTCTTATTTAGAGAGATCTATGTTATAAAAGCACAAGCTGCTAATAATAACTAGTCGAAATCGTAAGTACTTTTATCTATTCTGTTTATTTAAGCATTTCTTTTTAAAGCATGGCTAGCCTGAATCATTGATAAATAACGGTAGTCTTGTTATTATTGTTATTATTATTAGCCATATGGTGCAAGGAAGCCTGAGGCTTATACTGCACCAGCCAAAAAAAAAAAAAAAAAAAAAATCCTGAGTTACCATGAGAGAGAGAGAGAGAGAGAGAGAGAGAGAGAGAGAGAGAGAGAGAGTGAGTGTGTGTCAGAAGTAGAAAGGAATCACCAAGAAAGATGTTTAACCATGTTTAACTACCCATACTCACAAGATATCCTGGAGTTATGAAATACAGTATATATCTAAATAAGAAGTGATTTGTAATAATAAATTCAAGCACTATCAGCGCTAAGGAATGTGGGTAAGGAAGAATTATATTTTCTTTTCTCATCGAAAATTCTAAGACGATGAATCACGCATCTATAACATTCAGTATTTTTTTTTTTTATGAGAAATTCTAAAGAATAAATTTGTGGACTTTCCATTTTCACGCTGTTATGTTTTCATCCACCTGCCAGTAATTTTCTGCCCAAAGTCTTTAAATGCCCAAAAGATTATCTCAAAAGTCACGCTTAGAAGAAAATCGTGACTGAAAATCCTGGATATTCATTAGTCAAGGATGCAGTGTCTGGAAGTCAGTGACGTATCCTTACTCTTAAATTCACTTATAGCACATAATGATCACAACCATCCATGTAATAGCTAGATTTATTACGTTAGTTTAGCAGTTTGCAATTGCAGCTGCAGCAAATTTTTAAACTTTCACTGAAACATTTATTTAGTAAACATCTTAAAAACTAGTTTCGGTGGAAGGTTAATAAGTGAGTGAATTTGTATTTTATTTATTCTTCGTCCGTTTTCTAAGCAGCAGACGAACTTTTAGACGCGTTCGCATATGCGTAAATCGCCTGTTGATTTACTGTCAAATGATATTCGACTCGTTTTCCTTTCGCTTCTGAAGTTTCCTGAGTAATGGTTATGTTAATGGATAAACTAATAGAAATGGTTTTGAATATAATAGTGAATAAATAATTTGAGAGTAGGCCTACACAAGTCTACTACAATATTTTTTTTTTGTTTTGTTTTTCATTTTATACTCCGATAAAGCTGCAGCGTGACCGGAATTTCTTGACTATTAACGTACTTTTTAAAAATTTAAAATAACATATAATGCACATCGCTGATAACGTAATTTTTATATAAGTAAATTTATAAATTTTTATTAAAATGAATTTCTAAAATTAATTAAAAGCTAGGTGTAATCAATTCTGACTTTTAGCCTCACGAATTAAATCAGAAGAAAATTAAATCTTGGGAAAGGGAGAGCTTGCAAACTCACTTTGTTTGAATGAAGGAACACTATTAAGCCGAGTGGGGTTGGACATTTCCCCGAGGAATATCTTTAATCAGAACCTTGCTCCTAGTATTGTACAGTATTTTCCTTTGCAGACTGGTGTTTCTCTCAGAGATTATTGTATTTTTTGATATGGCTACCAAAGATCTCAGATGATAGGTAGCAGTAAGTTAAAGATCTTAATAATCTTTTCTTAAAGTGCTGTCTTGTTTTGAGTAATTTCCTGACTATGACGCGTTTTTTTAGGATTTTTTTTTTATTACTACTCTTTACAATCAGTTTTCTTAACTTCATCCCACGTTTCTTTCATTGGAATTATTTTTCATGGAATCCCTTTATTTTCTGTGTCTCTAACTTTAAAACCTGTGTATACAAGTTTATCCAATGAAAATGTAACCCAGTTGGAATAATCCAATCAAAATGCAATCTGGTTTGCAACACAAGAAAAAATGAACACAGAATTTAAAAATCTGTTACAGAATGTTGCTGAAGTGCAAGCCTTGCTCGAGTAGATATTCTTCACTATTTTTAGTGTGCGTGTGTGGTGCATTTCTGCGAAGAATGTTTCCTCGACGTTCCGAATGTAGTTCGCAACATTTATTTACAGCTGTTTTCAACGGTTATTAACTACTGAATATCACTTAGCACTGACAAAATAAGCACAAGTTCTTGGGTAAAAATAATTATACACTGCACCAATAAGTGTTGTTTGCACCTGAAATACCACTGCCGTCACAACGTAACTTCCTTCTTTCACCCTAAAAATTACAGGCAGTTCTCGCTTTACGAGTTCTTGGGTTTGCGAGTTTTTTCCCCAAGTATCAAGTATCAACAAAATCGAAAATATGAACATTAATTGCAAAAAAAAAAAAAAAAAATGAATGTTAAACATTCATAAATACCGTATTTCAAACCACGTGCGTAGCTATACAATACAGTGTACCCAGCTTTACTAGATTAATCCGTTCCATAGACACCATCGTATCGTTAAAATATGGTAATGAGAACCCAATAACACATTGTTTTTGGTAATTCGTGTCAAGATCTCGGAAGTTGAAATTTTCGCTCTATAAGTAAGCTATTTATCTCTCTAAAATGTCATTTTTAAGGTCACTAGCGTGACCTTAAAATCTTAAAAGTTCGTGAGCATGGTTTGTAAATTGTATTAGTTACCAATTCAAATCATTAAAATGCACTACACTTTCATCTCCTTATCATATGTTCCGTTATAAGAATCAATTTTAAACGTCTTCGTGATATTTTTCTAAAGCACATATCTGGAGGTCACGACCATAAAACAGTAAAAACAATTTGCACTTTCCGGTTTATTTGGCTTTTCTTTTAATGCAATTCATTATAAACGGGTAGTAAACTCGATCTTCTTGCATTTGCGAAAATACCAATAGCTGGAATTGTGTGTGTTTTTTTACGTTATTATGATGAAATGTGTTTCCCCTTTACTGAAATCTTCAATCGTATAAAAAAATAAATACATTTTCAGAATCTTCTCTTCATTCCTTTTTTTAAGCTTCGTAAACTTGTTACTCCACGTGAATCATGTTAGTTGCAATTTGTGTGTGCCGTTAAAATATGCTTATGCATGCAATCGTGAAATTTATAATTAAAAGAGAAGATTATCTTGGAAACAAATGCCCCTTGAAACATTTCTGATGAAGACGACTCTTTGTGCAACAAACCAACGAGTGCCGAGCCAATAATGAGTGATCAACGAGTGTGCATTTAGTCGTGATGATGAAGAATAAACATTCTTTAACATTTGTAAGTCGTAAATAACTTCTCTATTATTATAATTTGCTTGATTTTTCAGGCTACGTTTTCATTTCTTTGGATAAATCAATCATTGTTTAAACATAAACTAATTAGCTAACTAATTTCATTGTTGAGAACGTAACCCCTATTTTTAACCTTATGTCTATGTGAAATAAATTTCCGCTTTACGAGTTTTCGCTTTACGAGCGCGTGCCAGGAACGAATTAACTCGTAAAATCGAGAACTACCTGTATCTCACTCCATATCGGATAATTTCATCTTCTTTGTTGCCATAGTTACCTCGGCACACACCGTTGACTAATGGGTTATGCGATAAACGGAAATTTATCGCATTTTGCAAAAATATTTTTTATGCTTTTAATCCCTTCCCCTCCGAATCGATTTTTTTCATACGTTTATGTGTGCATGTGAAGCTCACATGCTGAATCCTGAGATTAGACTTGGACAGCTGCGGAACCAGGTTTTTAGGGTTTTTTTTTTTTTTTTATCTTCCTCTTTTGGGGAAGAGCGGAAGCACAAAAAAAATATACGCGGGGAAACAGTTCGAGCAGAGCTGGGATGAGGATTTTTCTCTCCCTCCCCGAGGTAGGCTGTTCAGAAACGCCCCTCTTTCCATCCTTCTCAACTAGCTTATAATATATTATATATACTTGTGTTCATCTGATATAGTTAGTTGAATTATTTAATATACGATATACTGTAATCTGTTCATGCTGGTGTAGCTAGTTATCAGAGCCTTCGTTTTAAGTTGCTGCATCTTCATCCTGGCTCTGAGTTCATGTGTGTAATAAAAGCTATTTTACAAGGGAGGGACAGACTTAATTTGGGATATGCAGGGGTTTATCCATAGCGGCCCCCCCCAACGATTTAGAGTTATATACTATTTCTGATTATATTCACAGTTATTTATTTCCACCACTTTTATATGTAAATCAGATCTAGATAATAAAACAAGCTCCTACGTATATGATGTTTGGAAAGGCATGCTCTGTTTAGGTTTTGTAATTGCTATCACGTATTTTCTAGATAAGGTAGTAGTAAGGAGGAAAATGTCATAGTTTCGTTTTCTGCCTATCCCCTCTAATCCGTAATGCTCTAATCGGTGTTTCTTTTTATTTCTTAAAAGTGCTCAAACAACTGGAGTTTTTTCTCCATTTTTTCTCCATTGTATGTATCCAAATGAACTATAAACCATAGAAAAGAAATATAATTGTTTCGAGCAGTCATAATATGACAAATTTTAGCTATTGCTTGGCCGTCTTTACATTAAAGCTGATATTTTTATGGATGCGATGAACAATAAACTACTGCAGCAATCTGAATTATTATACATTAAAAATTCCATTTATATATTTATATTCTTAAAAATCTGAGGGACTAGAGGCGTTTTCAACATCGTCATAATTGCTTTATTGCTCAACTGGTATACCAGTTGAGCACAACAGCTGGTATACCAGTTGCGCAATAAAGACACACGTAAGAGCAATGCTGAAATTGCTCTTACGAGTGACATACTCAGAACGATATCATGACATACGAGTGCATATATGTATAGTATCTCATGTAGGGCGGCTCCAGAATTCAATTATTTCACGGTTGTACGTTGTGATGATACAGAACGCTGTAAAAAAATGTATATCATGTCGGCTAACAATCAGTCCAATTTATCTAAATTACCTTTTTTAATGAATCAAAATTTGTAAGTGTTAATACACCGCAGAGCAATTCAGTACTTTGCCAATGTTGTTAATTGCAATCATCTGCAGTAACCACGCTGGTTTTGCACCTTTTAGCACAAGTAAGTGCCAAACCTTGTGCCTCTTCGAATTGAAGTTGAATTCAGCTCATTTCAAATTTCCATGATTATGGAAACCACTTTCCAGGTGTCTACAACCACCGAATCTCACTACAGTTTTAGAAGTTTCCTGGATAACTGATGGTCGATAATATATTGGGGATGCACATCTTCCGTGATTTTGAGATATTCTTTGGCGCTCTTTCGGCCATACGAAATGTTCAATAGAACAATCGTTTTGCTTGTTCTTTGTTTCCTCAACTTATTTGCAAGAAGAGCGTGTAAATGCAGCTATAAATGTCTGTGGTTGATTCAGAGCTATCCGCTTCGCTACCCACGAGGGCCAAAAATTATTACCTAAAGAAATAGTAAAACAACTTTGGCAGCTTAAGTGACAAGGATATAAAATCATTTATGAACGGCTTGAGCTCAGCTTCCTAACAGTAAAACAGACCCACAATTGCAACAGATTGCACTTACTGAAATCCTCTCCTCATGTACCTCCTCCAAAAGTCACGAGGAAGTCAGATCTATCATTCTGCCCCTCAAGAACAAGTTCGGTAGAGTACGATAACATCTCTAGTACTTTGTGAAAAAAATGCCCCGAGCATCTTCTTATCCCCATCTTGTAATCTTTAACCTATCATTATAATCACAAACCATCCCCGAAGCAATGAATACAGCTTTCGAATCGATATTAACAAAACAAAACAAAACAAAAAATCATTATAAGGTATCTTCCTCATGCTTATTGTGAAATATTAAATAGAACATTGTTTTCATCTCTTGTCTTTGCGCCCACAACAACTTCTTAGTAAAAAAAAGAAAGAAATGAAAACGAAAAAAATTAAAATAATAGTGCGGAAACAGATGGTGGGTTATTCAAATCCACTTCTGAGATTTTTATCCTTACTGAAAACAAAGAAGACTGTTTTTCGGAGTTAGAAAACTATTGCGGTATGGTTGACTGCACTTTACTGTGGAAAAGTTACAACTAATTGACTTCAGGGACAATGCCCTGCAATGGTTCGCTGACTAGCTTGCCTGCAGAACATCAGCATAATGACATCTTCAATGAACACAAAAATACCACAATAAGAATGCTCCGAGAATCAGTCGTGGGTGCATGTAATTTAGCTCATTTTTGTAAATGATTTCTGTCGAACCAACTTCACAATTCCATCGTTAGTGAGGCATAAGAATTTCTGCTTGTTCTCGAAGAAAACTAATTTCTTTCACTTCTGCCCTAATGATTACGTTTTTATTTTTTTATTTTTAAATTTCTATTTTTGTTAAAATGTTTCATTTAGGAAGCGCACATATTTTTGCAAGAAACACACCCCATTTGAGATCCTTTATAATTTCGAACATGAACAAAGATTGACATGCTCTGTAGTTATACCAGTGATCCAGCTTTTTAGTCTATATATGGCCCGTAGTTTTGATAACTTCCAAATTTCAGTTAACAGTGAAGTTTTATAAGATTTGTATGTCTATTTTTCTTTCCTTCCTTTTTATTTTTATTTTTACATGTCTTTCTTTATTTCTGTTTTTTTCTTGATTCTCTTCTCTTACAATCTTGTTATATGCTGGATGCTTTTTATGCAATATTTTTTTCTTCTGTTATTGCTATCGAATAAATTCGACTGTGCTGTTATTTTAGTATATATTCTGTTAACTATTCATTTACAAAGGGTACTAGGAAAGTTTTGCAATACAGCTTTGTTTATTTAATTTTTTCAAAGTAATTTCCTCTACATTCAATACACCTATCCATCCTCTGAAACCAATCTTTAAACCAGTTCTGCCAAGTTTCACTAGGGAGTAAAGCACACTCGTTGTCCCAAGCCCGTAGAAGGTCCTCATCACTGGAAAACCGCCTCCCTTTTAGCTTCATTTTCACATGCGGGAACAGTGCAAAGTCGCAGGGAGCAAGGTCTGGACTGTAGGGAGGGTGGTCGAGAAGTTTCAGTCCTGTCGTGGTCAAATATTCGGTGCAGGCTTTGGTGCGGTGAGCTGCAGCATTATCGTGATGGAGGTACCAGGTGTCCATTCTTGACTTTGGCCGCAGGTTCTTCATAGATCCAAAGACTTTAGGCAGGCATTGTTCAGAATACCACTTAGCTGTGACTGTCTTCTGCGTGTCCAAAACGACACGTTCCACAATTCCACTCGATTTGAAAAATACAGCTATCATTTTCTTCTTTACAGATCGGGATTTTCTGACAATTACGGGTGTGTCGTCATCATTAAAGACCCAAACTTTGTTTGAGCCTTGGTCGGCAGATCGTAATAGTACAGCCAAGTCTCGTCACCTGTCACGATGTTGTTCACATACCGAGATTGTCCCTTATCAAACTTTTTTAACATCTCCCGGCACCAAGTCACACGTCGTGTCATCTGCTCTTCAGTCAGTTGATGCGGCACCCAGAGAGAACAAAGTTTCTTCACGTGCAAATGATCTTGGAGAATCGAACGAATTGCTGGTGCATTTAGGCCCAAAGTATCCTCTGTCTGTTGGTAGGTCACTCGCCTGTTTTCGTCAAGCATTTTCCTCACAGCAGTAACGTTTTCCTCCGTAACTGACGTTCGTGGCCTTCCCGGCCTCTCAGAATCCTCCAGAGTGAAATTTCCCCTTTGGAATTCTCTATACCACCTGAATATCGTTGTACGATGTGGACAATCATCATCTAGTGCAAGAGTCATTTCTTCTAAGCACTGGTCTATGGTTAAACCACGCACGAAATTATACCGCAAAACTGTCCTTATCTCATTTCGTGACCACGATGCCATCGCAAGCACTTTACACTCTCACTACTAATGAATAACTGAGCCCATCGACTTGGCGCGGCGGCTACTATGCACGTATGAACATGTCTCAACATGCAGCAACAAGCAGCTTCCTGTGATTCATTGTTGCGTCATATTGCAAAACTTTCCTAGTACCCTTTGTATATTAAAAAGCAGATACAGCATATACCGGTATTAACTGCATGTCTGTTCGTTACGCTTTTGTATTCATTCTACAGTATTGCATCTCTTTCTCAGACTATTTAAGAAAGTGTTCTGAACCGTGCTGATGTACGATGTCTTATTTCGAAATGAAGTATATAGCACTTTAGTTAACGAACAAGCCTAATGCTTTCGTGTTAACTTTTAAATCATCCCCACTTCAGACAAAATAAAATCTTGCGTTCTGAAAAACCAAAGCCTATTATAAGCTAAAATAAACTATTATAGTCTGTGGTTTTTGAATTTACAATTAAATTTGAAATAAACTTTTTATTTTTGAATTTATAATTAAAAATAAAAGCCGATTGCATTTTAATTAATTAAACTTGAAAATAAATTAGTTATAAATTAGCTTATAAGGTTGCTGAAATGGCCCCCCTCAGCTACTGGCATATGTGGGAAGAACCATATACGAAATGCGCCCCCTCCCCATTCCTTGTGTAAAGAGTAAACTGTTGGGTAGAAAAGAATTGCATAATACAGACATCAATTGAGGGAGAATCCGATTTGTGTTCCAGTTTATTTTTCTGTATTCAATTACTTACACACCGAAATCTCGCATTTCGCCCACAGTGCCTATTTAAATTCATTATATTATATATATTATATTTTTTAAAGTCACTGTTTATCATCTGTTTCTTCAGAACACAGTTATCGCCATCTTATGTGTTCAGCCAGTCACTGCTCATGCAATTCGCATGTTTCAAATCTGCGCAGTCCGAATTCTAGAATCAATAAGCGTTTTTTTTTTTGCATTGTGTTGAATTAACTTTGACTAAAAATATACAGTATTTAATCTTGTTTTATTGCCGAATATTACCATTACTTTTCAGTTCAAGTATGGCTAGAATTAATATGAAGAAATTATAATTTTTTTTTTTTTTAACTCTGGGAGATAATTATCATAAAACATACTAGGTGACTACATTTTAAAATATAAATGACGCCGACACACAGACACTTTAGACTGCGTTTTGCGCATGCGAATCGTGTACAGGTGGCTGCTACATTATTTTGGAAATGTAGTGTCCATCAGAGACGACTTTGTGGTGACTTAATTTGCTGTCGTCTGTTGCAATATTTTCCCAATAAAACATAAAGTTTATTGGGAATAGATGTTGACTCAGTAAATATTATTTCTTTACGGTTGTTTTCTTTAAATACTTTTAATCTGAAATGTTATCCCTACAAAACCGAAAGGTACAGATGAAAAATACTAAGTGTTTTAGCTCTCAGAAATGTCAACGATTATTTCCTGTTGCCCAGTCAACTTGTCTGCTCAACAGAAAATATAGTTGACATTTTAAGTCCCACTTACAAAATGTGTGTGTAACGTGAAATTTTCAATTAAAATTTAAATCAAAAGATGCTATTAGAAAAAAAAAAAAAAGTGGGTGGGACCATTTTCATCTTTGTCGTGACAACAGGACTCCTCATTAAAAACGAGAAATCTGGTCCACCCTATGCTACCCTCTATTCTATTCTTGCATTTTGGAGATGGGATTAATTTCAAAATAGGCATTCATTGCCAATATCGTATAAATTACCTGATCAACTACATTGTATTTAAAATTGGAATATTTAAAACTCTAGATTTACTAGCTTTCTAATATCGAAATGTAATTAATCAGGTAATTTTTATTTTGCGTACTATAAAAAAGGCCAAAAGTGTTTTGGTCCCCTATACTTTCATAAATAAATTATTTATTTATTATTTCTGTAAACTTTTACGACATCGAAACCTGAAGTTTTCATTAAATGACGATAAGGAAGATATCCGAAGTAAAGAAATTTAAACTGTATTAAGGTAATTCAATTGGAATGGACTATCTAATCTGGTGATCTTGGGGACTGGCCCTATGGATGGGCTGCGATATCATCAGAACCTTACACTGTTTGATTTTTTTTTTTTTTTTTTTTTTATGTGAAAGACATTGTCGTTCACAGTGAGTTGTAAAAAAAACTGATCACGCTATTTTCCAAGGAGTACCAGGAGGTTGAATATCGGCTTGACATTATTCGAGGTACTCGTGGTTCACAGAGTGAGCTTTATTAATGTTTCATAACACTTCATGAGTCGAACTCTCAGTTTATTTTTAACTGTACCTTTAATATCTTGAGAAATAATAGATTAAAATTGCAAAGATTGCTTATGGACACACTACTGTATACTGGTCACATATGTGCTCAGACTTCAGCAATGAAACGCATATGATGAGGCTTGATGGACAAATCGAATTACATCGATTTATATTTATATATTTATATCACTTGCTTTTAAGATAATCCTTATCTTTAAATGCAACAGCTTGTGGAGATCTTATAATTCCCATCTAAATATATTGTATAAGACAACGATTCTTAACCTGAGTATCACGGCACTTAAAGGAGTACCACGAGATTCCGAAATACTCTATTCATACTAATGTAAATTGTACCTTAGGTGTACTGGGAATACAGTAATTTCCTTAATTACACTCCAAGGGTTTGATTTCATTGTTGTTTGTGCAAGGCATTTTTATTTTCTGAAGGGTGGAAGTTTGGGTCCAATTACGATTCCACTGCATACCCTCCCTTCCCTCTCTTTTCCACCGAGTGGAATACGCAGACATGATACGCAGTATAGGAATGACGTATGCTTCAAATATTATTATACGAAAATGTTTCGTACATTAACTTGTTATTTAGACAAGCGAACGGATTGTGGAGATTTTGATGTGAATAAAATTAACTTTTTCATTGAACATATTCTTTTTAAATAATGTTAAATTCAAACAAAATTACAGAACATAAGGCATATGCTCATAATAGAAATTGGGGCCAAGTGGTTTGGGCAAAGAGCTAGAAATCTGTTGAGGGTCAAATCTTCTATACTATGATTAATTTTCTTATTACTTATTTGGATGTTCAGACATTACTTGATAAGGTAAAGTGGAAGCGACAACAAATTTTATTCTCAGCGAAGAAAATAAACAATTTCTAAGCCCATTTCTGATTCCATATTGTCCCATACAGAATCACTACTGGCGGTGGTCCCAAGGAAATGTGCGTGTCTACTAGCATGCACGTTGCGAAATGTCGCATCTGCGCTGCCTTAAAAATTGCACAGCCCATTGTTAGCTGTGGCCACGACTGATTCTTAGGTGGCGCAGCTAGTGGAGCATACCCTGATCCCCGATATAAAAGGGTAGTGACCAAATCCAAATAAAGAGGACTGAATCTCGGTCGCAGCAAGGAGGACCGGGATCCCCAACATTAATTTTGGGACCTGGCTTTTTGAACTCGGATCGGCTTTGGTTGTGTCGTTAGTATACTGCTACCAAAAAACAATTATAGTGAAGAACTCCTTTAGCCACTTTAGGGCTCAATCAGAGGGTAGTGACCAAATCCAAATAAAGAGGACTGGGAACCCCAACATTAATTTTTGGACCTGGCTTCCTGAACTCGGATCAGCTCTAGTTGTGGCACTAGTATACTTACTGCCAAAAAGCAATTACAGTGAAGAACTCCTTTAGCCACTTTGGGACTCAATCGGAATATTAAAACGTTTATTCTTTTAAATAAATAATGAATAGCAGCTCCGACCTTTTCATAATTTTAAGACTTTTTAGAACATTCTTACAGCCCTTATTGTACCGAATTTTATGTGGATAAATTAATCTACTTTGCTTGTACGCCTGTATCCTCTTAAGTACTGCTACACAAAGCCCATCGCACAGCCAACGTGATATGAACATACTCTATGAAAGTTTGGTAAACATCTGAGTATAAAAGTGTTTATACCCAGGATATAGTATAGAAGTGTTCAACTCCTAAATATGCATGTGATAATTGAACTCTGCTGAAATGCAACTGAATTGTTTGTTATTTGTTTAAAACTGAATGGATTATGGAAGTTTTAACATACATTATTCACTTCATGCATTATTCATTATTCACTTAATTTAATTTATAAACTGGTATTTTTTTTTTTATTTTTCATTGAGTAGTTTTTTAATTCCCCACCAAATAGATAATTAGGTGGTACGCACTACAACGGCAGTCGTGGCCGAGTGGTTAAGGCGACGGACTAGAAATCCGTTGGGGTCTCCCCGCACAGGTTCGAATCCTGTCGGCTGCGATATCTTTTTTTCCCCTGTTTTTTTGTTTATGCAGCAGTAAATTCTCTTGTCACAGAAGAGAGGGTAGCATTATTAATCTGGGTGTAATTTTCTTTGTACATGTATTTGCGCAATAAAAATTAATCAAATTGATCTGATAATGGATGCCGAGAATTGTAAACATATATAATTAAATATTATCTTCCTTTGTGGATGTATTTTGTATTTTCTTCATGTCAGTGTGCTCATATCGAGGTGCATCAGCCAGCACAAGTAGAACTTCAAAGGGCCGCTGTTCTCTTCCAGTTCTCCTTTCCCATCCAGATCCGTGCTCTCTACACAGTGTGCAAGATCGGTAAAGCTGTCCCTTCTCCTCTCGTCTACCCTGCTCATATATTGAATTGGGTGCTGAAATGCTATTACTCTTATTTAGTTTCTCTCTGTAATTTCCCTTATTTTCGAACTTTTTTTTTAAACCACGAAATTTTAGTGTTTTTTTTTTTTTTTTTTTTTTTTTTGAGATTTGCTGTTTTTGCAAATATTTATGAGGAAAAAAAATATAGAATATATATACATGAACGTACATACTGACTGTTGAAATTTCATTTTTCTTTATTTTTTTTTTTATGTGCCGCTGTTATGTTTTAAAAAATGAATACTGTCCTAGATGTAACTAGATTTTTGGCACCTGTGATCCCATATCAGAAGCCTTTGATGTTCATTATTTTTAAATAATAATTTAATAAATAACTAAATCAATTTCATTATTAAATAATGATTTAATAAATATTAATATTGTAATATAATTTATATTATAATAAATTATATATAATTTATATTATAATAAATTATAATAGTGTTTTAATTATTTAATGAAGTATAATATTAATTAAATTATTAGTATTAATATTGGTGTATGGGGCAAGGAAAAAAAAAATCCCTGTGTTTCCCTCATCTTATTGTTACTATTTCCAGGCTGCCTTTTGAATTAGTGATGGGTATAATAGAGAGATCATAATCCAATAATCAATTATAAATTTTAGATAATGAAATAGTACAGCATAACTGGAAATGTGGCTAATGCCGGTTAGGACAGAGAGAGAGCGCAATTATATCATAACTGCGAATTAAGTAATCTTCAGAGTTTACGTCCTGGTCGAACTGAGGATGGAAATCGTATTTCCAAATCCGTCAGCGATAATTAAATTATTTTATTTTATTTAGTTAGTTTTTAACAACACAGTTTGCTCATAATTTCTGCTCCTTGCTAAGTTTGTGCTTATAACGTCTTGAAACAATTATCTACACCTCTTAACCTAGATTTGAATTTATGCTTCCGGTTAAAATGTCATTAACACGTGAAATTTTCGTCTTCACTCATTTTACTGTCCCTATTCAGAGCCTCATAAACTTCGTCTAATCTCCTCTTTGGTATCTTTTACAAGTGACTTTACATCTACATAAACAAAGAAGAAGAAGAAAAAAAAAATACCGCAGCCGACAGGATTCGAACCTGTGCGGGGAGACCCCAACGGATTTCTAGTCCGTCGCCTTAACCACTCGGCCACGACTGCTCTTGTGAGGTTGACACCACCAAACTTATCAAGTTTTGTAACCTGCATAATTGAAGTCGCTTAATATGGGCTGTTGTTGTTGTTGTTTAGGAGCATTAGCAACTAAGGCCATATTGCTCCGGGATATGCGGTGGTCATTCCCTGACTTTTCCGCATCCTCCGTATTTGGTGGTGACGGGCTCGAACCCCGGTCTAATCAAGAAGCGTGTGCTAGGCACTGCTGCTCCTTCCCACCTGGCTACGGAGGCGCCCTTAATATGGGCAACCTTTTGCCAATCTCGTCAGACTTGTTGCTCATAATTTTTTTTACGTATATATTTGCATATATACATCAGGGCTCCATACCTGATGTACTGTTTCAAAGTGCAGACTCACAATTGCATTATACATTGGAATTATAACCTGCTGTTTTTCTTCTCTCTCTCTCAGTAATTGTTCCCTAAATCATTGACAGGATATCACAGGCCTTCTTTGCCACCTGTCTACACTATATAGAAAACTTGCATACTTGTCACATAATCCACAAAGTCCTTTCTTTCTCTACCATTTTTAATTCGGCCTCGTCCAAGTGCATAAATTATTTTTGAATTGTTATTTCTCCAAGTGTGAAACCTCGCATTTTGCAGCATTAAAATATTGTTGCCACTTATCTGTCCATTCCTGAAACCTATTCAAATCGCCTGACGGAGTGCAGCAATTTGACACACTCCCAACCGTCACTTCATCTTCAGAATTATACTGCATGGCTATATCCTTCATCTGAGTCATTTAAGAAAATCAGAAACAGGAGTAGACGCGGTTCTGAACCGTGAAGCCTAGCCTCTTCTAACCAGTAACCATTAGTTACAAATGTCATATAGCCATCTTCTAATCCAAATAAGGATGTTGCTCATGATCCCAGTATGTTCCACCTTATATAGCAGTATCTACTGTAGAATCAATTGAAACCCTTTGTGAAAGTCCAAATAAACAGTACCAAAGCCATTTCTTATATCCAACTCACGAGTCTCGCTGTCATAATTTATCTGGTTAACTGTGTGGAAAGGGTTGGTTTAATAATAAAATTTCTCTTTACAAAACAATACTGAGTTCCGTTGAGAATAATACTTCCGAAGCCGAGTGGTCAGTGCGTAGGTGCATAAGTATATGTACTTTTGAGTTACATGGGTCCCGTACAGGGTAGGTTCGTGGCTGCTATGTGCGGTGCTATTTCTTGTACTGTATTCTCTTTATCTTGTGAATGCCTCTGACAGTGTGATCGTCCTGGAGTATAAAAGAAAATTTATTTTACTTGTATCTCAATCTAGACCCTATATTGCATTCTTAATCATCGACTTCATGACTTTTCTTACCGGTCCATTGGCCTCGTCCTTATAACTAGTTATTTATTGCCGATCCATTGTCGCTTTTCCTATCCAAATGAATGACTTCTGAATCCACCGAACCCTTCATAATTAATATCAATGGTCTGCATTCCGTCGCCAACTCCGTCAAAATAAGGTTTTGAGGGAGGTGGCAAAGGAATGCAGACTAAATAATCATTGTAAAATCACAGATTTCAGTGTTCAGGATTATCAGCATAGTTTCTTCTAGTCATGGAGGGACTTTCATATTAGAAGGTCAATGTGAAGTACTCATTCAATTTATCGGCTGGGTTATCAATAATTTTCTCAGATCATTAAGGGTCAAATCTGATTTGCTCTTCTCTTTTTACTAGCCGGTTCCATATTTTCTTAATTGTGTATATGCATATATGGCTTCCGAGACGACGGCTTTCAAGTTATTAAATAATTCTGTGTTAGCTCGTTTCATGCTGTCTTCCTAGTTGATACAGGCCACGAAGCATCTTAGAACTGTTATAATTCCCTTTGCTGAAATTGAAACCCCCTTACCATTACATACCAGGACTTGGCCCATCATCGTGCACCTTACTCCGTGATATTCTTGTATTTAGTACTTTCCCTAACATGCTTATCTAGATAATAATTATTTATATTATACGAACAAGTTATACAAAAGAATCACTTTAGTTCGTAGTAAGTCCCCAAAGTACGTGAAATGGCATTATTTTTGTTACATCTCACATTGTGAACGCCTTCGTCAAGAGTTGCCTGTTATTTCACTACTTTGAATAAGCAACGATTCTCCAGTAGAGAAGACTAATATTACTTATTCTCGGTGGGTACCTCTAATAAATAACATTAGTCTTGTCTAATGGGGAAGCGTTGCGTATTCGACGTAGTGCAATAACAGGCAACTCGCTGTGAAGGCGCTCACAATGTGAAATGCCATTTCACCTACTTCGGTGATTTACTACGAACTAAAATGATGCTATGCACTAACTTGTTCGTCTAGTAAATTTCCATAGTCTGAGGCTTTCTGCCCTAAACCTTTTTTTTTTTTTTTAGTATTTTGTCTAGATTATTTAAAATGTTTCTCCCCATGGCGAGTTTCCGTCCTACTTTCTTCTATCAATAAAGTGAAGACTGAAATCTCTCATTATAATTATGAAATAAACAATTATTATTGAAAAGCAATTAGTTTTTCTAGTAATTTATTGGAATAATAGCAATTGTAACAATATTTTGAAATGAATTACAAGTTATTCTGACGATTTTCTTAATCTTTTGGTGCCCATAGTGAATCGGCGTCTATGACCAAGGATCACATTCGCTATCGCACACTCTAGTCTAGTGTTATGCCTCTGAATACAGTACATACTTGAAAAGAACAAAGACAGTCCAATTCCTGCACTGCTGTTTGTGCTATTATAGATCAACAATATTGACTTGTTTCATGGCGAATCCTATGACATTTCTTTCCACTCCTTCAAACGCCTTAGGGTCAGTTGCCGTCGGTTTCTATTGTAGTCGATGTAGAACCAAGAGCACACCAATGCTTAATTGGGGTCATGGCGGTCAGAGACTAAGCCACAGTAGTGTTCTCTGTTTTATGGTTGGGCAGGACGTGACTGGAGTACAAGGGTCCATGCTCTTTCAAAAACAGCATACCCTGAGGTAAAAATACCTTCGATTAACATTCGACAGGCATCACAGCAACATACGTCGGCATTCGTTTGCCACGTCTTTTGTATAATGTGCCAATTTTTCCATGTTTTGTCTTATATGTGAAATTTTTTGTTCTTCAGATTTGCAAAATTCGAAATACAAACTTTTGATTTTTAAACCTAACTACTAAAAACAGATCCGGTCATTTAATGTGTGTTGCATGGAATGTTTAATAAAAACTTTGTTTGTGTTTATTTATATATATATATATATATATATATATTTTTTTTTTTTTTTGCTTTATAAGCGGAGTTTTTCTATTCTCAGGAATGAAACAATTAGATCAGGTTATTTTTGGAAAAAAATTATTTAATGAACCTAGTTAGTTCCTAATTTTTTTTTCTTTAATTGGAACTGCACCTCTTTATTTACAAAGTTTACCACGTATACATAGCAAGCGGAGATTGAGATATAAATGGATTATCAAAGCCGTACAATTTGTGAGTGTGGCAAGATGCAACTCGCCCAGGCACAGAGGGGGAGCCCCAAAATGGTTCTTAAATTTTTTTTTTTATGTGAACCCCAAACACGAGAGGTATTAGAACCTATAGTACTTAGTACCGTATTTGGGTTAAATGGTTATAATATAACTAAAACAAAAGACAGGGGAAGACCCAAAAAAATTCCACGGTCCTGTGTATTAATATTAGCAAAACAAAACAATTTACGAGATCTCATTTATTGTTGGAAATCTCGTTTGCTCTATTTTTCCATTTTGTATTGGGATTATATCGCTCACGGTATAATCCAAATACAAAATCGTATACGTGCTCCCCCCCACCACCAAAGTTGTATCCCTTTGGTAATAATTATCCATTTAACTATATGTGACTGGGAAAATATACATGTACAAGATTCGTTGATTATAGATAATTGAATGGTAGTATGAAAATGCATATTACTCAGTTTACAACTAACTATTCAAGATGCAAAATAACCCCAGGGGCTCACATCTGGTGAGTATGGGTTTGGCACACCCAGGGTCCTGAGCTGGATATCATCATTCTTTTCTTTCTTGGTGATTCCCTTCTACATCTTTCTCTCTCTCTCACGATAATTCAGAATTTTTTTTTTTTTTTTGCCTGGTGTAGCATAAGCCTCAGGCTTCCGTGCACCATAAAGTTAATAATAATAATAATTATTATTATTATTATAAAAGCAGGTACGTGTTTACGTACAAATCAACTTAGTTAATGTTATAGTGTGTTACATCTCTGGCGCATTAGCAAATATAATTAGTAAATCAAAAATGAGTAAAAGGGAAACAAACATAATATCCTGTGCTTCAGCTACAATATAAGGTATATGGATAACCTATGTGATCTTTAAGACAGAAAAAAAAAATATATATATAATTTTATTATATATATATATATATAATAAATATATATATATAATAAAATAATAATGCTGTAATTGCCGGATCTCTATTGGTTCGATTTTAATAGAATTTGGGAAGGGTCGACAAATCTTTCTGAAAAATCCAAATATAAGATTTCATGAAAATCCATGCACAGGGAGTCCAGCTATTACACGTGGACGAACGGACGGACGTGGTGAAGATAATAGGCGCATTAATACCTATGCTAACGCGCCTATAAACGATGGAAAATTATTTTTAAATACAACTTAATACACTGAGGGAAAAAAAATTAAGAGTTGAAAATTAGATTGAAAGCATCAGTGTGTAGAGAGAGAGAGGTGGGATTTTTTTTTTTTTTTTTTTGGTTGTTATACAAGACTTGAGACAGCACCACAAGATCAGATCTCAGTTGAGATTAGTTAGTACCTAATCTGAATCTCACCTCAAACAGCACTAGCTATATAACATGTTATATAGGTGGCGTCGATTGAGGTGAAATTTTTGAATTTTAGTTTCTTTTTTACATCGTCTAATGTTGACATTGATTGACTTTTTCACACTTTGTCCCTAATGAATACTTATATTGTTTCATATGTGTCAGACAGAATGCTTTTTTTTTCTACATTATCTCCTTTTCAGCACTTCATGGATTATTTAGTCCGCATTCTTTCAGCTAAGTGAAGAAAAAAATGTCACTGGGCAACTTGTTTAGTGACATTTTCCTTTTGTGCTCTGACAGTTGTATTTATCTCTTGTCATTCTTTTTTTTTTTTTTTTTTTCTGATTTTTTTTCTTTCTTTCTGTTGTCGGTTCGGTCACTCATCCTACCTGTCGCGCTCGTGTATTCCCATTTGTATCCAGGCTGATAACTTCTGAACTTTGGCTTTATTTATTTATTTATTATTATTTTTTTTTTTATGACATCCAGGTCATCATCGTGTAGGCGAAAATATGTTGAAGCCTTTAGGCTACTTCACTTTCTTGTAATTTTAGACGCCGGCGTCACTAGTCACGTGGATCCTTTCGATCAGTGATAGAATTTCTGTATTTTTTGTTTGCATCCTAGCAGTGTTGGAACCTTAGTTTTTTTATTTTTTTTATTGTGGTTGTTTTTTGCTGTTTCTCATCTATTATCTTGGTGGTTGAGTAGGTGATTCGTATCCCTTTATCGTCAACTTGCCTTAGTTGTGATGGGCGTTCCAAGATACCCACTGATACTGGTGGTAATTTGTGCTAATAAATGTTTCTCTGTCCTTCTATTACATCCAATAATTCAACAACCAGTGGTTATGAATGTTTCATACTTGCCTGTCATTACAATGGAAGACAAAACGAAAAAGTCTCAGTTGCGACACGGCAAATGATCGATTGCGTATAAAATTGTAGAGTGTAAATATCGTCGTAACAAATCTATTTTATCTGAATTATTTTAGAATGGAATGAAAACTTTTAGTTTGTTTCGAATATCTTGTATTTATGAACATTCCAGTTTATTACTTAAGAATGCTAATCAAAAAGTTTTCGAAAAACAAGGAGTTAGAAGCTTAGAACTTTAGTTCAAGAAAGTGACACCAGAGTGAAAATGGCGTCAGCATGTAAGTCATATTCATTTGGGAAATAACATGGACACACGAAAGGAAGCTATAAAAGATTATTAATGATAGAAGTAATAAAATAGAGTTATTAATAATAGCACTCAGATTTCCACAAAACCGCATGAATTATTAAATACAGTGGAAAATCATTTTTTTGCTTGAACCATTGGGGACGCATTGTGTAATATTACTTCTATGAAGATTGCGTTATTTAAAATGTGTGGCTGTATAAGCAGTTAGATTGGTGTGACTGGATCGAATTATTCATAAATGAAATATAATGGTAAGAGGTAATTCTTTATATTTTCATTTGGAGATAGTTATTTGTTCTTTGCATTTCACCCAGATTCAGTGATTTTCACTTAGTTAAAATGACATTGGAATAATTATTTCGGTTGACTTCGCTGCAATAATACTTTAAATTTAATAGCATCTGCAATAAAGAAAAATTAACAGTCTCAGTAGTTGCAATCCATATATTTCAGTTCTCCCAGTTTATTGGATTTCATCCTTCATCTTTAGATGAAGAGAATTAATGTGGGAATGAAAATGGATGATGGTAGAGATTTCGCACTTTCGGTGTATCTGTTTTTCCTGTTTTGAGTTTATAAGAGAGAGAGAGAGAGAGAGAGAGAGAGAGAGAGAGAGAGAGAGAGAGAGAGAGAGAGAGACTGGTGGGGGGGGGCGGATCATAGTGTTTCTTAAATGGTATTACATAGCTATAACAAAAGAAAGTGGGTGTTCCCGGATACCATTGCACGGTTCTGTTTTCACTATAATTATAATATTTTTTTCTTAATGGTTTCATTACTTTTAATGAGAACCTCTATAACTAATCTTCAACGATCTTAATTTTGGAATTTCCAAGATAAAGATCGTGTATATTTCCAAGTTGGAAAGATATAGGATTCAAATTCCGTCAATGACTGGAGACCTTTTTTTTTTTTGTAGAGATTTTACCTGGCTTTGAATTTATCGGTTGGAGATATCCGAGTTTCCATTGGTAAACTGAGAATCTCCAACCTTCTCTTATTGTAAAACATTCAACCGACCGTGTGTTTGCAGAGCGAGAAGCTGAATTTTCAGGGAGGAAAATCATGTTCCACACAGATTTTCGGGTTTACGAAAGTTGCCCTTTCGCAGAACTAACGATTCGACCAATTTTTAATGAATTTTTGTCCAATCTATTAATAATACATATACGGCTATCTGCCAGAGCTTGCAGTAATTTCGATTCAGAGTCCGTCTGTTGCTGTCATCTTCTCTTACAAAATGTTACTAAATAGCGACGGGCACCAAAATGTGATCTTTGAACACACATTTTTCACGTTCCTTGTCTTGCTAGCTGTCGATCTCTGTAGGGGTTTTGGTCGGAGCGTGAATTCCGTAGAGTTGTCTGACCGTTGAAACCGGTGTCCCGGAATGCTCTTCGATGCAGTAGTTATCTGGAAGGGTCTGTAGGGTATTCGTGTTTTTTTTTTTTTTTTGTTTTTTTTTTTTCCCTGAAACCTGCTTGTCCTTGTTAACCGACATTTAAAATTTTAGGAAGCACATCGCTGTTTAAGATAACAGTAATCATTTTTGGATAAATATTTGTAGACATGGCGGATCAAAAGTGGAGGGAAGATTACTGCCCCGAGCCGAATTGTAAGGAACCACAAAAAGTGGAAAGTTGGTTTTTAAAATTTTTATTGCGGATTATGCAAAATCCTTCTTTAACGTTGTTCCTAGCGAAAAATACGAGGTATGCAGAATGTAAGCTCTCGATGTTTTTAATTAAAATGTAGGATAGCTTAATTAAATCTATAGTTGTTACGTTGCTTTTTGATTGGAAACTTAAAAAAAAATGCTTTATTAACTTGTTTTTCGCAAATTTATTTAATATCCCTCTCCTTCGGTAGCTGTGTGGTTGTGCTTTCAATTATGTTCTAGTTTACTTTAATCAGTTACTGTGCAGTGCCACCGAGCGTGGTAGTTAGTAATTGCAATCCTGTCGAGCTTTACTCACGGAAAATTAAATATTTAATAACCCTTTTTGAATGTATGCTAACCAGCTAATCTACAGCTGTCAGTCACTGATTCGGATTAGAAATTTTTTGTCTTAGAAATTTGTATGGGCCAGTGAAAGTAAACGGAACAAGATTTTGTAAGTACTCTGCCAAATTTTCATTCAGTGTTTCAAATTATAATTCACTCTAATTTTATTTTCATCAAACGATGCTGTTGCGCTGAAATAAAACTCATGTTTAACTGGTTGTGGTTTTTTAAATGGTTCCTCTCGCAATAATTTATATTATTCCTCATATATACTATAAACACTACTACGTTTTTCCAAGTTTGCCCAAGACCTTTTTGCCAGGCAACGAACTTTACCTCAACCTTAAACCTCTGCGGGAATAGTGCCATACAACTCTTTCCTTGGTTCGTCCCAGGAGTGACACAACCACCAGCACAGCTCAGATGCTGCCATTAGGCCTTCCTAGCCATGCTCCCTTGCGTGGTCCTTTGCCTCCACTCCCCGGGCGGAAGGGGGAAGTGACTACAGGTCTCCCCCCTCACCGCCCCTCTTTTCCCTCTGGTGGGGCATGGGCCTGCTTCACTGATTTGGGGGTAATCTCTATGGATCCCTTATATCTGTATTTTCCCCCCAGACTTCAGTCTCCCCCCTCTCTCTAACTTACAACTACTAGTCACCGAATCATCTCTAAATTGCTTGAGCCCTACACCCAAAAACTTTAATACTGGTACCTCAATTCGCATAAATAGTACTTCTTTGGGCTGACTCCTATCTATAACGGTTTTTTTTTTTTTTTAGGTCCTAGCCACCGAAATCTCAGAAAATTAGGTGGCAGGACCTGCCAGAGTAAATAAATATAATACTGGTGTACCTGGTCTGCCTCCACGGGGCAGAGTGTGGACAACTTTGGGACCCATTAGGGACCCAGCGGCTAAATGACCAGAGGAACAACGATACAAGACACTACACATGCACATAATCCATACATTTTTAAACCTCTGGCATTGGTAGTGTTCTGTTTAGAAGAAGAAGAAGAAGAAGAAGAAGAAGAACTCTTTATTGCATACAAAACGCACATGCCGTACACAATACCCTTCACGGCTAAAAGCCAGGGGTTTACAGTAAAGGCTAATACAAGGTTACAAAGTCTAATATAAGGTTACAGAGGCTAATACAATATTACAGTAAAGGCTAATACACTGTGATAAACAAGGATGAGATAAGAGAAAAAAATAATATTACTAATTATACAAGTGTAGGAAACCGAATGAAAAATTTACATATGAACATATATACACAACAGATATACACAACAGCATGTCATCATGTTCAATTATTCTCCAGGGAGCAGTCCTTTTACAGTGCTGGATTCATCTGAGCAGGCGCAGAAAGTTGGAACATTTAGTGAGGGATCCACGGGAGTGATGGACAGGTCCTTGGGAGCAGGTCCTAGTGTCCTGTGACGTGGTCCTGAGAAGGAAGTGGATGGAGTAAGTTCTGCCTGTATTTTTTATCCAATGCGAACTTGTAGAGGTCGCCATCCAAGGAGTATATGTACTGCAGCATTTGCACGGGTAAGAAGCGATCGGATAACTTTAACCGGTTTGGGGTGGCCTGGAGGACTGGATTGGCCCGAAGGTTTGGGACTGGGATCCTCCAACCGCATTTAGCCCAGAAGTCTGGTTCCGAAATAATGCCAACCATCATTTTTACAGAAAAGACGAGTCTTCTCTCATGGATAATGACAGGAAGACGTCTGATGTTTAGAGCTGCTGCCATCTGGGTGGTCCTATGTGCAGAGGGAAGCCGGAATTTCCATGTGGCCCACTTCAATAGCCAAAATTCGCCTGCAAAAATCCGTCTTAGATGCGTTGCGGCAGTTGAGGTCCAGACTTCTGCTCCATAAAGAATGACCGGATAGACACATGTCTTGATATACCTGCACCCAACGGCCTGGTCATGGACATGCATAAGTTGTTGCTTAAGCATCCACCGGAGTCGACAGAATTTTTTTTGCAGGTAGTCTGTGTGTGGTAAAAAGGATAGCTTCTGGTCAAAAATAACGCCCAGGTCTGTGTGTTGCTGAACAGCAGAAATCGCGGATCCTCTTATATTGGCTTGCACCATCGTTGGGTTACGTTTGAGCGAGAAAGTCAACTGTTTCGACTTCCCAGGATTGATGTGAAGGCCGAAACCGGAGAGGAAGGCCTCGAGGTTCTGGATTTTATGCTCGATTAACACATTTGTGTAGTCAGCAGTGTCTTCGGGGTTGAACCCACAATGTATAGTACGAGGAGATGGGGAGGGGGGAAATCCTGGTTTGACACTAAACACACTGTACACTCTACTCTAGCGTGATAACTGACCAACCATCGCGGCTACCTTCTTTCTACTGCACTAAAGTAAGGCGTAAATCCTGGGTGTACTTTGCATATAGGCTATGCTCATCGACAGACAATATAAGAAACATGTTGGTAGCAACCACAACCGAACGGGACACCAGAGTTTGTGGCGTTATCACATGTTGTATTTATATTAAGTTTACAAAAGTATTGAGACACTAACGAATAGGCACATGTTATGTAACGTGTTGGCAATGCAAATCTTGTAGATAGAACTGCTGTGGCACAAAGATAAAAATTTTGCAGAAGGCAGAAGTCTCATTCACAATCGACATGCCACGCGGAATCGAGTTTAGTGAATTTTAACGTTGACAGGTGTACAATGTCATCGAATAGGACTTAGTGGACGATGGATTTTTGTGCTTCTCAACATTACAAAGACTTCTGCCCGATTTTGGCATGGCAAAATTAGAATATTGATAGGAATCCTCATTTTAATCGGGTGAACCGCGCTCAGAGTTGCCAAAGAATCACGCAAGAGGCCCGTAAACCTACAGGGTCAGCTATCATACGCAGAACATTGCACTAGTTTCATGTTGAAAGTTTCTTTTAATCACTGAAGTTAATTTCACATCATGACACTATTGCGACGGGTGTAACGATGCCATTCTTTGGAGAAATGGACGCTGGAAGAGTAAAAACAAGATTCTCTGGAATCTCGATATACAGTACGCTGTTCTCATCATACAGAAGAACCTGGATGTGGTGCCAACCTGGAGAAAAGCACTGCATCGGTCTAATTGTGATTACGATGGTAAAACAGCCTCATGGATTGGACCTGCTTTGTAGCATCCTGTTAAACCGGTGGTACTTTGCAGAAGGAAGAATGCCATTTTCCCAACGCTGGTTCAATTTTATGGCACGTACTTTTTTTTTTCAACAGCACAATTTCCCCTGTCTCAGTGCAGGATGTGTGATAAGTTGAGTTGAAGAAAATAATGTGACACTGATGTACTGGCTTGCTGAAGAATCCTGATATCAGCCCAATAGAATTGTTATGGGACGAATTGGAAAAGTGTTCGGAGACTTGGCTATGGAAGCCATCATTACTTATTCAATTAAAGACTGTTCTACTGGAGGAACGAAGACATTACAATTAGGAGACGGATACCATATTAAAATATGATCTGCAAACGGTTTTGCCTTATCTTTGATTCCCTGGGGAACTGAATCCATCTAGTTCACTGTGACACATACTACCTTGCCACACATGCTTTAGACTTCCCTGTTTCAAGTCTTTCAACAGCCTGCCACGGAAAACTGTCGTTCAACTCGTCCTGCCACCGTTATCTTTTTATTACACGAGTGCCATCGTTGCGCTCCTAGGGTATGTGGCGCCCGTGTGCCAATCGCAATTTTGCGCCCGGGTGCTAATTGAAATTTGGCACCCCCTTTAAAATTTTCTTAATATGTGTATGTAAGTTTCAGGTGCCCCTTGAACGTTGACGCCCGGGTGCAGTGCACCCTCGGGACAGCCCGCCTCAGGATCGTTGGTTTGCCTTATAATTCCACATCAGGGGTGAGCACTGTCTAGTGCATTGTTCACTTTGGTGTATATGTGTGTGCGCGCTAGCAGGTACCAGTGATGAGATTTTAAAACGGGGAGAATTTCTCTAAGGAAACTACGTGCTGCTATTTTGCAAAAAAAAAAAAATTAAAGGGCGAGGCTTTTTGGAATGAATTTAGGAGGCCTCACTTTGAAATTAAACTGGAACGCAACACGCCTCTATGTCTTTGTTGCTACTTTCGTGGCCATGCCTTGTTGGAATGACTAAAATGAAATCTTTCTGTGTGCCTGTCTGAATAGTCTTGTGCGCTTTCTTCCGTGCAAGTACTGTAGGTTGCTGACCCCTGTTCTACACGCCATATTACACTGATGCTACATGAACTAGGTGGTGCCCGAAGTTCATGTAGAATTTTGAGTGTGATGATTTTAAATCCACGGACTTGCATTATTTTGGACAACTATATGCAAGTTACTTTCTTACAGGTCACTAACTATTGATGTGAATAGTTCATGGATTTTGGCTGGTTATAATTCACCTTATTTTTGTTTTGTATAATAGCATCGTGTATAATGGTATTATACATGGTAAACGTATGTGGACACGTAATATGATAACTGTTCTTTTGTTTCTTGCTGAGCTAAAATTCAGGACCCGAATGTAAACATTCCGATCCCATGTAGGCGAATTGAAAACTAAAGAAACCAGGAATTTTAAATAGACTTATTAGACTGAAGCCAAAACTATACAAGGTTCATACTGGACTTGACGCTCGGGTCGTTTGAATTTTTTCTTCCGTGTCTCTCTTGATACGTAACTTCTTTTCGCCCTCTCGAGGGCCCCTCTTCTTCCACTTTCCGCTTAGGTGGGACAAACCCCACCCTGCGGAGCATGCCTTCCCTTACATCCTCCATCGTTCTATCTCTACCTCCTTTCCTTTACTCTCTTCGGTACTCCCTGTACTCTATCTTCTTTTTTTTGTCTCTTTCCAGGAAGCTCAGGCGACCTGGAGGAGACTAGCCAGAGAATTATGGGCATCCTAGCTACCTCCTAGTGGTGTGTGTGGGCAACGTTGGGCCCTTCCAGGGGGCCCTGCGGCCAAATTCCACGACACCCAACAGAACCCAAAACAATTCAGGACACCAAATAGAATCCTTCATAAAACACACAACACTTTCTGGCTTTCACATTGATACTGTTTGCCTCCACAGAGTTTATATGGCGCAGATGTGGGAAACTACCGGAGGCGCCTTTCCCTTAACGCTGTGCATTGCACGCTATATGTAAAAATTATAACGTGCTTTAAGCTAAATCAAAGTTGAAATACTAAGTAAATATATAACGAACTGTAAAAATATTATCTATTATTATAATAAAGTTTTCCCACTTAATACGTTTTTTAAATATAGAAATTCTTTTATTTTTATATTAAAAAATACTAAACAAGATAAACATTTTGGTAATCGAGCAAGTTAGTGCCAAGGATCATTTCAGTTCGCTGTAAACCACCGAAATATGTGAAATGGCATCGTTTTTTACATCTCATATTGTGAATGCCTTCACAATGAGTTGCCCTGATATTGCACTAGCTTCAATAAGCAACGCTTCGCCACTGGAGAAGACCAGTTGAAGCACTGTACTTATTCCCGGCGGATTTTCGGTATTCCCCGAGAATTCACTGTCGAAGGTAGTTCAATATTAGGGCAACTCGTTGTGAAGGCATGCACAATATAAGATATAACTAAAACGATGCCACTTCACCTACTTCGGTGATTTACTACGAACTAAAATGATACTAAGCGCCAACTTTTTCGATTAGTGAATTTTCCGTAGTCAGAGGCTTTTTAGTATAAACATTTTGACATAATGGAAGTGACATTGCAATTGTTTTCATCGTTATCCATAATTGGATATGTCGACCACGTTAAGCGTTTAGTTCTGATGATTGTGAACAGTTCTGAATTACTTAGTGGATTGTTGCTCTGTCTTATTGTAATTGTGACATTTTAAGGTATGGTGAAATTCCAAAGGAGCTCATTCTTCCAACTTGGTAATGAGTTTAATGAACAGAATGCTAAGCAATTAGAAATCCTCATTTCAAAAATGTTTCCCATAAGCAGAGTAAAATATTTATAAATTCTGAAATAGTACTTAAAAATGATCTTTAACTTATGTATGTGTATCTTTTCATTTTTATTTGTGTAGTTAATATTTCATACCCTTATGTCATTTTCCCTTCTGAGAAATTTTTCCTCGTAAGAAGTTCTAAACCTCAACTCCCTTGGAAAACTTCTTATCCGGGTTCTACTGTATTTTTCTTTCTATAATATTTATAAAAATATTATAGAAAATATATATAGAAACAGACCCGTGGGTCCCCTTTTCAGGCCTTTACGCATTGCTAATTCTTGCACCGTGCAGTTAACAATTAAGCTATGTCTCTGCTTAATTGTTAACTGCACGAGTTAACTGTGTAGGTGTAAAGAGTGCGTAGGGTCTAACGGCACCAGGGATTTCCCCCATCTCTGCGTAGTTTATATTGTCGTGTGTTACAGTACACTGTAAAGGCCAGAGATTTAAATGTGTATGGATATTGTTAAGTGTAGTGTCGTGTACCGTTCTTCATCTGGCCATTTAGCCTTACAAGTCTATTCTCTGATGAGTCTCGTTTTAGCCTAAAAACAGATTCTAGATGTTATTTCATCTGGAGATAACGAGGAATGCGGTATCATCCCTCAATATCAGAGATGTTTGTTTTGTTGGTTTTTAGAAGCATTAGCAACTAAGGCCATATTGCTCCGGGATATGCGGTGGTCATTCCTTGACCTTTCCGCATCCTCCGTATTTGGTGGTGACGGGCTCGAACCCCGGTCTAATCAAGAAGCGTGTGCTGCGCACTGCTGCTCCTTCCCACCTGGCTACGGAGGCGCCTCAATATCAGAGAAAGGGACACTTACGGTGGATGCTGTATTCTTATGTGGAGCGGAATAATGATCAGAGGCCACACCTCCTCTTCATGTTTCTGATAGGGGTACCGTAACTGTGCAGATGTACCAAGAACAGATCGTCGAACCCTATGTGCGACTTTTTAGGGGTGCGGTTGTCCCAGATTTTCTTTTCATGCAAAACAGCGCCACTGCCCACAGAGCTCAAGTGGTGAAGGAACCTCTTGAAACTGAATATATCCAACGACTGCCGTGGCCAGCACGATCAGCAGACTTAAATCCGAACGAACATGTGTAGATGCCCTTGGGCGTCCCATTTCATGCCGACAGGCAACTCCTCGGTCACTTGGCATGCTAGGGTCTGCGCTGGTGGAAGAATGGGATTTGTTGCCGCAGAATCTTATAGACACCCTTATATCGAATATGATTCACCACTGTCAGGTCTGCTTAGCCGGAGGGGATCATACGCCGTACTGATATCATGTGATCATATTTTCAACCATATTATATCGACTTCTGTAATATGACCTTTTTAGTAATTCTTCTACAACCGAAATGTCCCTTATACATGTTAAAAGTTTCTCGCTTCCTCCTCATTTCGTCGTTTTTCTATGGTATACCACCATACCAAATTTTGTCTCTTTTCATCGCAACCTGCACGGGTTACACCACGTTTTCTACGTGTTCTGTTAATTTTGTTGAGCAGTGTGTATTATACCTTTGGTACTGGCTGAGTTGGGCTATCTTCATTCTTATCTCTTCTATCTTCTGCTGTAGCGTTCTTTCCCCGGATAGCGGTTCCTCGTCTTTGTGTTTTGTTTTCTGTTGGTATCTGGTTTCTCTTCCTTTCATCCTGGTGGCTGCTACAACGGCACAGTAAATGGCTGTGCTGATGGTATCTAGTGTTCCTTCCTCCTTGTTGAGGTAATCCGTTATTATTTGCCGATTGAGGTGTTCTGTGACTTGCCACAGGATTCTGTTCGGTCTTTGCTTCGTTATGACATTGGGCTCTGTGGGGTCCATTCCCTCGAATTCTGCTAGGGCCTTTTTCCACTCTTCTATTCTGGTTATCGCGACCTTGTCTCTTTCCGCTTCGGCTGCACTGGGTCGTACTTCTTGTAATTGTTGCTGCTCTTTGTAGAAAGTCCCTCGCATCCTGCTTGATGTTTTCCAAGATGGCAGGAGTTATCAAGTTCTTCACGACGATCTTTCTCTGGTTTGCTATTCGGTGTTGGGTAACCTGAACAGTCGTGAACCTTTTCAGTCACTTGGTGTGTAGTTTCATCTTGTACTTTTTCATGTCGTGTCATATTGTCATGGCGTAGAGCTTGATGTCATCCATCAAGTTTAATATTATTATTATTGAAATAAAATGACAGAAACAACGAATTGTAAAATCTAATGAACTGTAGATTTATAATGAATCTCCATATCAAAATGTTGTATTTCGAACGTTTTAAGTAGTAAAAAGAGAAGTAAATTCGGTTGTCGTCTAAAAACAACATTTTCCATTAATAATTTAGTCATTTAATTAATATAGCTGGATTGCGATTTTTATCTCATCCTGAAGAAGTTACGTAATAATGTTTTACTATATATCAGAAGCGGCCTACTTAATTTGTGATGTAATCTACTTTTTTCCTTCAAAATGTGCCGCGATCTCCCATCTCAAAAATTACATTGCACAAGACGCACAAATCGAGGGATGACTGTATATTTAAAATTCGTCGTGATCGACCAAAATTAAATCCGCAATCGACTCGTTGGCTACCCCTGCTATATATCATTTCGCTTTTATTTGTGCCATATTTGTTTCTGTGATTTTATATAAACTAAGGGAAATTGCGATCCCTCGCATTTGTGTGCCACTTGGAAATTCTGCCCCTCATTCCTGTTTTTAATATATTTTAGAAGTTATTTCTTTGATTGAAATTTTAGTATGATATAATACACAAAATTGCAGCAGAAAAAAATTTAATAATAATAATAATATATATATATATATATAACCATACAAATAAATTAGAATAAGAATTAAAATAAAAATAAAATAATGCCAGCAGTATTGCAAGACAAGAGCGAAAAAAGTCGAAATTAAACCTAAATTAAATCAAACCAAGCAGGGAGGGAAGAGAGGGGTAACAAGAGTAAAAATATTGCAGCAGAAACTCTCTAAAATAATTTAGAAAATCTAAATGTACGAATAATAATTCATTGAATTTTAAAAGCTAATTAAATAGAAATTTAACGGTGCCCCCTCTGACGGGCACCAGGGCCAAATTTATGTGAAATATCAGTCTATTTTTGGTTTATTTTTGTTTTGTTTTATTGTAGTGGTTTACATCTCTGTTGGTGATATTTCACATAAATTTGGACCTGGTGCCCGTCAGAGGGGGCGCCGTTAAATTTCTATTTAATTGGCTTTTAAAATTCAATGAATTATTATTCGTACATTTAGATTTTCTAAATTATTTTAGAGAGTTTCTGCTGCAATATTTTTACTCTTGTTACCCCTCTCTTCCCTCCCTGCTTGGTTTGATTTAATTTAGGTTTAATTTCGACTTTTTTCGCTCTTGTCTTGCAATACTGCTGGCATTATTTTATTTTTATTTTAATTCTTATTCTAATTTATTTGTATGGTTATATTTCAAGCATCATGTAGAAGAATATGCTTTTTGCTGCCTCTGATGTATGCTGTACCCCTTTTTATTTTTATTATGAAATATTCCGTTTCCAACTATTTTAAACGTCATTCAAATATATATATATAATGAATGAGACTCTGCTCAAGTTGCATATATAATAAGGTACACTGGCTGATTCGATTCACAAGCATTTCTCTTAGGCTAATAAAAACGTAAAAGATCACAAAGATATAGTATATTTTTTGTCTGGATCATAAAAAAAGTATTGTATAATAATACTTTCATGAACTTATCAGATTAAGGCACTTCTGTCGAATTTGATGTGACACACTAGAGAGAGAGAGAGAGAGAAAGCACTTCTTGAACTAGTGCAGCAGCATCCGTACGGTCATGAACTTTAACTGGTCCGCTGGCAGACGCAGTTTTCCACGATCATTATCACTGGCTTGAATCGGTGCAGCAGTCCTGAAGCCCGTTTCTAGCGGACTGCAGATACAGTGTAAATATTAAAGTCACTGCAAACAATTTGTTTCCATGATTCTCAGCTCGAACGCTAGTCGTATGATCACGTGACCTTAGATGGATTTAAGGCCTCGTTTGTTGATGAATCTCCTTGGAGAAAATGAGCGAGATTTCTAGTATATTTCCGTATGATTCCTTACTACTGATTTACCCCTCTCGGGCTTTTCTTACATGTTCTCTGTTTAATTATTTTTACGACCCCTTGTTCGTTCGTAAGAGGTTAATGGCCTCTGTGTAGCCCGAGAAAGATAATGAAGGAGGGTGCACTGTACACTCAGGACAGGAAACAGCTCCCTAAAGACAAGTTCTGACTCGCTCGCAAAGAAGAGGAAGGAATGTTAGCTTAGCGGATGAATTTTCCCTTTCACTGCTCATTGCATGGTGTTTTTATTTTTCGAGGATTAAATTTTAAAAATAGATTTCGGTCCTTTTTTTTTTTTTTTTTTTTGTTGAACTAGTTAAATATTGCACGTGCATCATGTGAGTGGATAATTAAAAATCAGTTTTATTTATAACGTGATGTTTGTAAAAACTCAATTCCGAGCGAATGAATTTTTGTGAAATTTTTCATTTGGATCTTATACAATCGAAAAATTTGTCGTATCAATTTAAATAGGTTTCGTATGTATCAGCCTAGGAAAGTTCTGCACTCATTTGCGATTTTATAGCTACCCACCTCCCCGCAAGTTCTCCCATTGGATCAACATCAGATTTCCATGGGTATGTTTTGGAAAGCTAGTCACAATTCCGAGTTAATTTTCTCTTTCAAGTTCATATTTTCTCTTTCTACCTACAGGAATCTATATGGAATCACTGATATATTGTAAATTCACAACAGCGCACATGTAAACATACAATTGTTATTTTAGGAAAATGGAAAGGAAAATAAGGTCATATAGCTTGATTATATTGGTCTATAAGTGGGTGTATTCTTATCATCAGGTTTGGCACAGTGGTTACGATCGCTCTCCTTTGAGACGATTAGAATTTTACTGCCTTTTTTTTTTTTTTTTTTTTTTTAACAACGTGACTTAGTTTGTTTCGGTGAGGGTTGCGCGGGTTTTTTCCTTTCAAGAAATGAGAAAAAGCCCATAATTTCCTTCCATTATGGCGAATCTATGCACTTTCCACACTGCGTGGAAGGACAGAAGTAACTACTCACCTATCCGAGTGGGTCGAACGGGAGGAACTTTTTATATGATGTTTTTACACCAGTAGCCGAATTAGTAGCGCAGTTGGTATAATCACCGTCCTCCCCACACCAGGTGGAAAAGACCTGAGTTTGAATCCCGTCGATGATGCGAAGAATTTTTATGGGTCATATTCACAACTTGGCTGATTTAGTAGCTCTCAGGCGAGGATAGCATGTTTTTTTTTTTTTTTTTTTTTTTTTAACTCCCGGAAACACTAGAATTTATAGACATTATATGTCACAATATGGCCTAATTTGCTAATGCGCCTAAAACTTTACAACAACCAACTAATCAGCCGAATTAGTCGGTTTCGAGGTAAAGTCGCATATGGTTTATCTCTATGAAACTCGGGTTTTAATCTCACAAATCAGGCAAATAGACAACAGAATACAATAATATCAGTATTTTCTTCTTCCAGTCACATAGCTACCTGAGGAGCTGTCGTGGCCACCAACAAAAGTTTCTCCAACTGCACCGATCGTATGCTATACGAGCAGCATCGCAAAGTGCCCAGAAGTTCACTGATCCCATCCTTCCACCTAGTTGCTGGTCTTCCTCTGCACCTCTTCCCCTCGGTTTTTCCTTCCATTATATTCTTCAACAGAAAGTTTTCCCTTCTTACTATATGACCAAAAAACTTGTTTTCTTCTGTTGATGCTATGAAGAAGAATTTTAGGCCTGCCAATTTTATTCAATACCCACTCATTTGTTCTTCGATTCAAGTAAGAAATGCGCAGTATTCTCCTGTAACACCACATTTCAAATGCCTCAAATTTCTTCTTGTCAATTCTTTTCTTTTCCTTCACATCCATAAGTGGCAACTGAAAAAATTAACGAATCAATGATTCTCAGTTTCGTCTTTAGGGACAGATCATGATCTCTCCATAATTTTATCAGATCAGCGATCAACGTTTTAGCAATTGCCTTTCGTCTCTTTACATCGTTTGAACAGTCACTATTTTTATTTATTCTTGACCTTAAGTAATCAAAATCATCAACTTCTTCGATATCTTGCCCAATAACCTTCATTTTACTGGAACCGAGATTATCACCATTCACCATACTTTTAATTTAACACACATTCAGAAACAATCCTTTTTTCTTACTTGCTTCTCATACTCTTCTCAGAGTTTCTTTAAGATGATCCTTAGAATTACAAATTAGCACAGTATCATTTGCATAACGAAGGTTGTTTATCTTCAGTCCTCCAATTTTGATGCCAGTCTCTAAACCTTCCAAAGCTTCACGCATGATATCTTCGGCATAAAGATTAAAAAGATGAGGTGACAAAATACAGCCCTGCCTGACACCGTTACCTATTGTGAAAAAGTCCGTGTTTCCCATGTTCGTTCTCACAGTTCCTTCCTGTTCCTGGTACAGTAGCTTAATCAGCTGAATTATGTGGATTGGGAAACCCATAATAGTAATCGTTTCCCATAGTTTCTCATGTTGAACACAATCAAATGCTTTTGCATAATCTATAAAACACAAAACGACTCGAACATTGAATTCTTTGCATTTTTCAATAATCAGTCGTAGACTTAAGATCTGATCTCTGGTTGCTCTACCCCTTCTGTAACCTGCTTGCGCTTCTAGCATTTCTTCTTTCAAGTTTTCTTGAGATTCTGTTTAATATGATTTTAAGAAGAATCTTGCTAGCGTGAGAAATTAGGCTAATAGTCCAAATTTTCAGATCTCCTGTTTTTTTGGTAAGGGGATGAAAATTGATTTCTTCTACTGTGATAAAAAAAAAAAAAAATACTATATTAAGGTTACCCGTAAGTGATTACATTAACCCGTATTCGTGTCTGTAAATTACGTGTGTTCTCTGGTCGATTTGCCTGTTTTGCTGGACGAAAAAACCTCAGTTTCTGAGGGAAAAAACCTTGCTATCTACGCCTGAGACCGACTAACTCAGCCACGGAGTAAAAAAAGCCCACTAAAGTTACTCGCGTCATCGACGGGATTCGAACCCGGGCCTTTTCCACCCGGTGTGGGGAGGACGGTGACGATACCACTGTGCTACCCACGCAGACTCTTCCAATGTGATGGCCACCGTTCCGTTTCCCAAATATTTACAATAATTTTATGAAAAACTCGGCGCCCTTCACACCTGTAGCTTTAATAAATTCCGCTGGGATTTCATTAATTCCAGGTGACTTGCCACACGTTAGTTCTCTGATGGCTTTTTAGCCTTTTTCCTTCAGTGGAACTGGTTCATGATCACATTCTTGAAAAGTGGGTGGCAGACCATTAGTGCCAGCAGGTACTCGGAAGAGCTGCTCACAGTATTCTTTCCATCTTCCTTTCATTGTGTTCTCCTCTGTTAAAATTTCCTCTTTGGAGTCCTTAATTACATTAAGTTTTTGTCGGAACTTTTGTCTTAAGGACTTAATTACATCATACATCTTTTTAGTGTTGTTTTGTTTGTTGCGGTATTCGATTTCTTTAGACTTTCGATTGATATAATCCTGTTTGTCCTGACTTAAACAGCGCTTGATGACTTTGCTTAGTTCCTGATACTCTTCGTTTCCTTGTACACCCACCCTGGACTTTTGCAGTTCTTCCTATTCAGTAAGTTTAAAAGTGGATTCTGTAATCCAAGGCTTCCTGATCTTTCACCTTTCTCTAATGTGTCTATTTGCTGAATCCTTAATAATGCTTTTTGTATTTTCCCATATTTCCTCAGGCAGCATATCGTCATCTAATTCTAATAGAGTTCGAAAACGATTGCTTGTTTCAAGCATATAATCGTTTTGAATATTTTCTACATCCAGTCATCTAGGGAAAACCTTATTCATGATCATTTTCAGCTTCAGCTTGAGAACGATGTGGAGTAGCTGATGATCACTGCCACAATTTTCTCCAGGAAGTGTTTTACTGGAACGCCACATTTGCTGCATAAGGATATAATCAATCTGATTCCTTGTTTTATGAACAAGAGATTTCCATGTGTAGAGCCTTCTCGGGTGCTGCTGAAAGCAGGTGTTATATATGACAAGACTGTTCAGATGACAAAATTCAATTAAACTTTCACCTCGCTCATTTCTAGTGCCAAGACCAAATTACATTCCGGACTAGAAGAAACTGTCTTGCCTACTTTTGCATTAAAATCACCCATGAGTATCAAAACATCCTTTTTTGGGACTAGATCAAGAGCTGACTGGAGATTTTCATAATAAACGTCCATATCTTCGTCTGTGGAAATTGCGGTGCATATGCAACTAAAACTGTGAGATTTACTGGCTGACTCTGAAGACTAACCGTCATTATTGTACTATGATGGCGGTTAGACTACTATTAATCGGATTGTATCCAAGAAGAGACCTTGAACATTCCTTATTCAAAATGACAGCGACACCATGTTCTTTTACTTCGTCACTTCCAGAAAAAACAACCAAAACCCATTTCCTGTTTTGAAATGACCTTGTCCTGTCCACATGACTTCGGTTGCTCCTAAAATGTCAATTTTATACCTATCCATTTCATTGATGACCATATCCACCTTGCCTTCTTTTAAACTTTTTACATTCCATGTGGCCACGGTTACCCTCTTCTTAAATTTAATTTAAGAATGTTAACCAGTGGCATCTGGTTAACAGCAGTTTTTGTTGTGGTCTCTGTGGCATCAGATAACATGGTGGTATGCCATTGCCTACCATATGGCTGATTTTGAAAGGGGCCGGCTTTAATCATAGGAAGAGCCATCATGCAATCTCACGAGATGCTCGGGAAGAGAAAGTTGACTACAGCAGAACCCTGCTTATTGCAGAAAGGCTGATTACAGCTGGCTTTCGCCTGGTTTCCAGAGGTCGTTTATATGTATCTATACGGATATATATATATATATATATATATTTTTTTTTTTTTTTTTTTCAATATATTCGCACAATTAAGTTTTATAACTTCAGTCAGTAAATTTATTCATAAGGTGACACTGATTTCATACGTTTTTAAATATTCGCTCCTACATTTCAAAATTTACATTCCTTTCATTAGCATTAAACCGCTGCATAATCTTCAGTGTTCGTCGAACGCGCTAACCGTTAAAGTTTTATTTTAGTCTTAGAGCCTAAATATTTACCACTCAGACATAAAAATATATGTATAATGAATCCTCTTTATCTCTTTTTCCTTACGGTAAGATGTATTTTCAGTTTTTTGTGCTTCAAACCATCAAATTTTAATAAACTGAGAGCACATTTAAACACAGCCGCTACACGCAGCGCTACTGTAGACCGTCTTTACAGATGCGATAATAATGTCACTTAGCCTTGGTTCGTCCTTGCAAATGTTAAACAACCCAATCCTTTAAAATTTAAACTATGTTCCTTTTATTTATTCGTGATCTCTGGATAATTTCTTTTGTCAATTGCTATTGCTCTCACGGGAACTGCGCAGAGGGCTCATTTTTTTGTTTGTTGAACTAACCACTTTCTAGTTCACATTTTGAACTTGACACAATCTGAGGAGTCTTTAATTTCAAAGGAGAATATACATATTGAAGCAATAAACACCGGGGGAGCAGACCGCTCCACTTTGCTCAGCCTCTATCGTGCACTTGTCCGATCTAAACTAGACTATGGGTCCCAAGTGTACGCATCGGCTAGAAATAGCGTACTTAGATGGCTGGACCCAGTTCACCACCAAGCCATCCGTATTGCTACTGGAGCATTTAGAACATCCCCTGTCCAGAGTTTATATGTTGAAACAACTGGCGGAGATGAATTGACGTTCAGGTGCCGTCCTACATAAGATACTATACTACTATGTTGAAACAACTGAACCACCACTGTCATTTCGACGAAAGCAATTGTGTTTAAAATATACCTTTAAATTAAAATCCCTGCCAGACAACCGTACGTGAACATCCGTTTTCAGGCCACGATGGGAAAATCTATATAACACTCGTCAGACTGCCAATCGGCCTTTTGGTATCCGTGTCCAAGAGCTGCTCAGAGAGCTCGACATCATGGTAGACAATGTTGCCCAGTCACCAAGGTAACCACTTCCACCCTGCATGCTCGCTTATCATCATGCGACTTCTCCCTTAAAAATTGGAGTAAGTCCATAACTCCATCTTCTGTCTACCACCAACTGTACGCTGCCTACCGGGCCGAATATTCCGACTTCTTGCCTGTCTTCACTGATGGCTCGAAGTCGGAGTTGTCTGTTGGATCTGATGCTATCTTTCCACGTCTTTCTATATCTGGAAAGATTCCCCAAGAATGCAGCATATATACAGCTGAGTTGTATGCTATAGAGTTAGCCTTGGACCACATTAAAATCCATAGGTATCAAAGGTGTATGGTGTACACTGACTCTCTAAGTACACTGCAGGCTTTATCGGGTATGAGGTATAATCCTCATCCATTTGTGACCCGGATTCAGCAGATAGAGAATGGAGCGTTCCATTCTCTGTCTGAGTGTTCTTTCGATATTCGTTTCTGCTGGATTCCAAGCCACATTGGGATCGTGGGAAATGAACTGGCAGATACTGCGATCAGGTCACCAGAACCTCATAACACTTATTGCCTGTTAGTCTCCTATACAGACTACAGGCAATTAAATCACGATAAATTACTGTCCCAATGGCAATAATCTTGGCATGAGCAAGTCACAAACAAGCTCTACCAGATAAAGCCTGTAATCCGACATTGGCAGTCTAGTCTGCGCAGGAATTGCAGAGAGGAAGTTGTTTTAGCTCGCCTCCGCATAGGACACAGTCATCTTACACATGCATTTCTGCTGAGGGCAGATGACTGTCCTATGCGTGAGAACTGTGACACCTATTTAAGTATACGTCACATTTTAACCGAGTGTCCACGTTTTAGACACGAACGTGATTTTTATTTTACCGCTTTTAGTCATCTGGCTGAGCCTTATACACTCAGTCAGATTTTATCAGACAATGACCTTGTGTCTGCTGTTTTTAGCTTTTTAAAATCAGTAAACCTTTTTACTCGTATTTAAAATTGAATTGTCATTCCTTTGTTGATACATTTTTTTACTTTTATACGTTTTATATTTTGACATGGTGGCCTAACTAATTAGGTCACTGAATGTTTTAACTTTTTATATATGACCTGTATTTGGCGCATTATAGCCTTAGTTGCTGATTCGCCAATAAAACCCAAACCAAACCAAACCAAAACCAATAAACACCGGAAGTTTCATCATATATTATAAACAAGTAACACATGGTAATATTGATTAAGCATACTTTGCTAACACACATAAGAGATAAAAGGAGCTGTGGAACTGTGAGAGAAACCTTGAAAATTAGTAGAGAAGCAAAACTAAAGAAGTGAAGCTGGTGTACAATGGACATGTTCAATGCTATAATGAAAGGGTGAGCAGTTAGAAAAGAGGTAGAGGTATTTTAAAATGCCTTAACTAAAATGCGTTTTTGGGGCGGGGAAAAGATAATAAAGGGATTAATAGCTTTTTTATAGGCCTTATCTTTGTTATGAGTGAGGCGTAATTAAGTATATTCCTTTGGGAGATGACCTCGCAGGACCAAACCGGAGTCAAAAATGTCTTATCGACGTGAACCATCAACGTATCGTTTTTAGTATTTAGTATTTAGTATTAGTATTAGTAACGGCCGCATGGTGCAAGAAAGCCTATGGCTTATGCTGCACCAGCCAAAAAAAAAAAATAAATAAATAAAAAATAAAAAAAATATAAATCCGAACAAAACAATGATAAAAACAAAAAAAATAAATAAATAAATAACTAAATAATAATAATTAATAAAATAAAAAATAAATAAAAAGGAAATTAAACCTATCATCCTATGTGCTTCCCTTACCCGAAAGTACTATCCAGATGACCTTTGAATTTCCCCAAACTGTCGGCCTCTACCACCCATGAAGGCAACTTATTCCAGTAATTTATAACTCGCTGGCTAAAATAGAACTTCCTGCAATCCAATCTAAACATTTCCCCCCGTAACTTGAATTTATGTCCCCTAGTTCTAGCATCATTTGTAATCTTGAAAATTTTGTCCTCATTCATTTTACTGATGCCTCTCAGAGCCTTAAACACCTCAATCAAATCTCCTCTAAGGTGTCTAGTTTCCAAACTCTGCAACCCACATATTCGAAGTCTTTCTTCATAAGGACGCCCTTTTGCTGATCTCACCAGGCGAGTTACCCTTCTTTGCACCCTTTCAAGAAGCTCGATGTCTTTCTTCAGGTGCGGTCTCCATACTTGAACACAGTATTCCAAGTGTGGTCTAACATAAGCCTTATATAATGGGATTATCACGTCCCTATCTCTACTTGCAAAAGTTCGATAGATCATTGATAGGACACCATGGGCCTTCCTTGCAACCTGTTTACAATGCTCAGAGAATTTCATGTCTGACCGTATCGTAACACCCAAGTCCCTTTCCTCCAGTACTGGCTTTAGTTGAACTCCACCAAGTGAATAAGTTTTTTTGGGATTACTGTTTCCCAGGTGTAATACCTTACACTTTGTTGGATTAAAGCACAGCTGCCATTTTTCTGACCATTCCTGAAGTCTATCTAGGTCTCTCTGAAGAAGCTCAGCTTGACAGTGATCATTAACTACTCTACCAATTTTAACATCATCTGCAAATTTAGACATCACGCCCTCTATCCCTTCATCAATGTCGTTTATGAAAATTAAAAACAACAGTGGTCCTAATACTGATCCTTGGGGAACCCCACTTCTTACATCAACCCAATCTGAGGAATAGCCATTTATCACAACCCTCTGCCTCCTGCTCTGAAGCCATCCTTCTATCCATCTAAGGATTTTCCCAGTGATTCCAACCTGTTCCAGCTTATAAAGCAACCGCTCATGTGGGACTGAGTCAAAAGCTTTGCTGAAATCTAAATAAACAATGTCGAAATTATTCCCTAAATCCAGCTAGTGAGTGACCCTTTCGAAATAGCGAACCAGATTTGTTAAACATGATTTTCCCTTTACGAAACCATGCTGAGTATCCTTGAGAATTTCAATTCGATCCAAATGATCCTGAATTCCACCCTTGATCAATGCCTCCATGATTTTCCCTACTACTGAAGTCAGACTGACAGGTCGATAATTTCCAACTTCACTTTTAGAGCCACCCTTATGTATGGGAGATACATTTGCACTTTTCCAATCCAAGGGAATCTCCCCAGAGTCTAATGATGCTCGCATAATTAGCCTCAATGGTTCAATGCACTCGCTTGCCGCCTCTCTTAAGATTATAGGGTATATTCCATCAACTCCAGGAGCCTTACTGGTCTGTAGGCTCGAAAGTTTTTTCATTAAATAATCTTGCGAAATTTCAATATCATTAATTACATATTTTTTAACTTCGCTCCCACAATTTCCCTTTGCCACAAAAGGCTTTTCATTTGTAAATATCGATGCAAAATAACTGTTGAGTTCATCTGCAACGGCAGCTGGTGTATTTATTACTATCCCCTTTCCCTTACATAAAGGTCCGATCTGGTTTGTCCTGCTCTTCTTGGCATTTATATATGTGAAGAATTCTTTATCCCCCCTCTTTGCTCTGTTTGCTAGTGATTTCTCATAAACTGCCTTTGCCTGTCGAACCTTTTCTGTGGCTCTATTACACATCACCTTGTAGCTGTTATAGGCTTCAGTACTTTTTATTGTTCTGTAACCTTTCCATGCCACCTTTTTCTGCTCAAGTAATGCGGCAACTTCACTAGTCATCCAACTTGGAACCCTTCTCGTGGAGTATTTTTTTAATGGTATATACGCATTCAAGGCATCTGTGATTAATGTTTTAAAAGCGTACCACAGTTCAATTGTATTCATTCTCTGCGCGATATCTACCCAGTTAATAGAGGCCATGTAGTACCTTAAGGCATCGTAATTTCCTTTTCTGAAATTAAAACCCATTCCTTTGCCTTTTACTTCTGCTACCTCTCTCGTCATCATCCACCGTAGAACTCCGTGATCACTTCCTGCTACTGGTTCCTCTACTGTCAGCCCTGTTATGTCATCTGATTCATGTGTGATGATGAGGTCTAGGATATTCTTTTCTCTAGTATTTTCCCTTTTAAGTTATGACCACACAAAGTCTGTGGCCCCTGTAATTTGAATGGATTGCTACTGATCTTAACCCCCCCCCACCTCAGTAATGACTAGTTCGCTTTTTTGCTGATATGTGCAGGAGCTTCAGGTGCAAGTAATGGCTTGCAGTGAGGTGTGCACATTCCAAGGGCGCGTGTTTGTATGCCGACATGTATCTGATCATTGGATAATATTATCATGGCAGTGCACCAAACCGTGGGCTTTCACCTGTTAAAGTGGATCAGCTCGTTGACATTCGCATGTAAAAATAAGTGTCATAAGGCATTCCACGAATTCTTGATATGTGTGTATGTGATAATCTGATTGAAGATTATAATTTTCAATCAGATTGCTACGCGTTGCCCATCAACCTTACAAGTCTTAACTACATGCACTCTTTTTCTGCTCAACCAATGCTACCAAAGCTTTTGGAAGAAGGATGAAAAAACAAAAATATAGAGCTGACATTTTTCACTAGTCCTGCTCGACAAAATTAACAGCACAAAATGTTTTCCATGATTATTTTATTGTGAACAGTGTCGCTGAAGGAATTGGATATAATAAGCACCCCGGCATGCAAATTCCGAGTATCGAATAGAAATAGACTTAACACCTTACAGAGTCGCACATTATGCAACTTATTCATGCCTATAAAAACACGGGTTGCGACCACATCACTCCATTCTTGGCTTGCTTAGTGGGATAGCCACATCTCCAGTACTCAGGATGGCAAGTCATCGTCGTTTAAGTAAGAGGGCCGCTCCTAGAACGTTAGTTCAACTCAGCCTCGTTTCACAAATAAATAAATAAAATCTATTTAACAATAACGAAATCTCCACATTTAGCGGTAACAATAACTTAATTCCCAAAATTAGAGGACAAAATTACAATGTACTATGAACTGAACGTTCTAAAATTAACTTTTCAAACTTTAAAATAGAGTTGTAACGACAACTTCTTTAAATTTAACAGTATTGACATTGTTATTTACAACTTTATCAAAATTTACAAGTAGATACAAATAGATATAGGACTACTTAGAATCCACTAACAAAATGAGTGCTGAAATCAAAGCTAAATTTGATTTTAACATGTATCTAACTTTAATACAAAATGTGAATACATAGCCACCAATTGCACAACCATAAACGCCTGTATCCTTTATATACCTAATCCAACAGCTGAATTGAGTTCAGGGGTAGAGATGGTAAGATAAAATCATGAAATATACAGTTATTTACAAGAGGTAAAATCCACTTGGAGCTTAAGATACAAAGTAACTTTATTACACCTCATTACTTATACCAATGTCATTTGTGTTGGCCAGAAGAGTACGCCTACGCTGGAAAGTGTTCCTGGCGAAGGTTTGCAAAGACCGATAAGAGCCGGCATCCTGAATGAGTAATATTCGTTACACGGAGCAAAATTGTTCGGCGACGATCTGTTTATTGAGGATCTTGATTCCTCTCTAAAGTCGTCATTCAAAGGAAAATGATACAATATGTGCTTCAAGCATTCGCTTTCTCCACAGTTACATAAGTCCTTTCTGGAAAGTCTGAACTGAAAATGTTTCTGGTTCAAGGACTCATGCTCCGTTATGATGTAAGACGAGTAGATGACTTGAAGCAGGGCAGTCACAGGCTGTGGCACGTTGGCTTGAATGTGACGCGTGTCGTCTTCTCGGCATTATGGAAGCCGTTAGCGGCTAATGGGGGAAACCCTGGGGTCCGCCACAACAACGCATGGATATCCCTGAATTATGGAAGCCTTTTCAGGAGACAGGAACCATTACAAGAAGAGCTGGCGAAGGTCGCCCGAAGGCTATGTCAACCAGAACAGTCCGTTATCTAACTCTAACAGCAAGACGGAATCCTACGATGTTCTGTCAGTGATAGCCGTGGACTTCGCTGGGGCGTTCGACTCACTTTGGTGGCCGAGCGTCCTGGCGAGGCTGCGCGAAGCCAACATGCATGAAAACCTCTATAACACCATGAAAAGTTACCTAAGCAACAGAACCATCAAAGTCACCGCCCCCTATGGTACACTCTCCAGGCATGTCCATCGGGGCTGCCCTCAAGGTTCGGTCCTTGGCCCACTACTGTGGAATATTGTCTTGGACACCTTTCTTAACATCGATCTCCATGAAGTACAATCTCAGGCATTTGCGGACCAGCTCATTCTGACGATACAGGCAAACTCAAGAGCCGCATTAGAGGTCCTCGCAAATCGGGCCCCTGACCACTCTCCAAGAATGGGCAAACCGAAATCAACTCAAAATTATCCCCCACAAAAACAAACTCCATCCTAATAAAGGGACGCCTTGATCTTAGGCAGCCTCCGCAAATAAAAATTGGGCAGGAAACAATCAAATTCCCCAACCAACTGAAATACCTAGGCTTGATATTGGACCAAAACCTGTCATTTCAAGACCATCTGGAATATTTCCGTAAAAAAATAAGACGCTACGCAGCCATGGTTGCCAGGGTCACGCGTAAAGAATGGGGCTTGAAAAAGCGAGTCCTCAAACTATTCTACAAAACTATCTTCACTCCGATCGTCACCTACGCATTCGACGCATGGTTTCAAAAAACTACAACAGCAGTAAACAGACGTATCACAGACCAAATTCACAGATCCATGCTCCTAACCATCACTCGCGCTTGCCCCACGGTGAGCACCTATGCCCTGCAAGTGCTCACAGGCACTCTCCCGCTGGACTTAGAAATCATACAACGCGGCCTACTGTACTACCTAGACAAATTAAAAAAAAAAAAAAAAAAAAAAAAAAGACCTAGTGTAGTACAGTAGACGCGGCCTACTGTACTACCTAGACAAATGTAGCCCACAGACTTTTCTGGGGTTTACTATTGACCTAACCAGCAACAGAAATGTGGAAAAGAAGAGGATACAAACTCACCTGCAGCAGGCATGGCAGGAAAGGTGTAGCAACTCTCAAAAGGGAGAGATCACAAAGAAATTTCTACCCAGTATTGAACAAAACTACCCAACCTCACCCAACTGGTTCTCCCCAGGTCTACAAGTAACGTACCTCTTAACTGGACACGGAGCGATTAATGCCAAACCGTCTCTACTTGGGATCCAGGTTGATCCAACTTGCACTTGCGGGGGGCTGGAGAGCTGGCAGCACCTCATGTATGACTGCAGGCTCTATGAAGACCTACGTGATGTTTTACTCACCAGAATCCACTACTTACCACAGGGACAAGAACATCACTTCCTAGACACGAAGGAGGAGTATCAAGCCTTCTCGGATTACGCACAGGCACTGTTCGCGAGGAGGAGGAGAAACCAAATGGCCGCAGCCCACAACCCACTACAATTATAACCAAAGAACATCTGTTCTTCAGCTCGCTAGGACTGGGACATCAGAAATGACCCACCCCCAAGAATTAGAAAACTCAGGCACAAACTATACCAAAATAGACTAACATGGACGGGACCCATGTCCCATGAAAGACAAATGGAGATGACTACCAAACTTCGACACCCCACCAGCTGGCTCTATGTGAACAAGACACACTCCTGAGAACTGGAAGGCTTAGGAAATAAATCACGCTAAGGTAAAGGACTAACATGGACGGGACCCAGGTCCCAAGGATGCCAACTCGGACATGACACCAGATTGGACACCACTAACAGGGTCATTGTATAGTTTTCCTGCATATGCTTGTTGGCGATCGCACCGGGCTCCCTTGCCTGGTGCCTTTCCATCCCCTCCCCTTGCGCCGGTGGTGGGACGGTCCCCCGGCGCCCCCTACTTTCTCCTGGTGAGGCATGGGCCTGCCTCACTGACTTCTGGGGTTGCCTACTCTATCATCCCCATATTTCTGCCTTAACTTCCCCAGCCTTCAGTCTCCCACCCACTCTATCCTTATGCTAGCGAATGTCCCACACACAAAAAAAACTTAATTATGTCAAAATTCCCGTTTGCTCATTCTTTTGGCCTTTATTATGCAAGCATTATCCCCCTCACCTAACGATCATCTAACCGATGATGATGGATATATGTATCGCCTATATATGGATCTGTCTGTACGTACGTGCATATAAAAGAGCGCGCACGTTTTTTTTTTTTTTTTTTATTAGGTCCTAGCCTCTGAAATCTCAGGAAATTAGGTGGCAGGACCTGCCAGAGTGAAACTAAAACTACTGGGTTCCTGGTCTGCCTCCACGGGGCGAAGGTGGGGCAACGTTGGCAGGCGGGGCAGCAGCTAAACGACCAGATGAACAACGGTACATGACACTACACATATACAATATCCATACACTTTTAAACCTCTGGCATTTCCAGCAAACTGGTACACCCACAATGAAAGCAGCACGGAGATGGGGGAAACCCTGGTGCCGTCTGATACTAAATACACCTTACACCTCACACCTTAATTGTCTCTTGAGTTGCCGGTGGCCATAGATTAAAAGCATTTCCAACCGGACTGTGTTAAGAAGACTCAATTCTAGTGGACTCTAAGCAAGAAAGCCAGTGGTTTGTATCCCATTAACCCCAAACCACCGCAGATCTTGTCGAAGCTGGTGCCATGAACATGTGACTTGGAGCCGTGAAAAATGGGGATAAGCTAAGATGAGTCCCATCTTAGCTTACAAGATTCTAGACGTTATTTCACGTGGAGTCAACGAGGAATGCGCTACCATCCCTTCAATGTCGCAGAAAGGGACACTTACGGTGGAGGCGGTGTTCTCGTGTGGGGCAGAATAATGATCACCAGCCGCGCCCCTCTTCATGTTTTTGATAGGGGTACCGTAACTGCGAAGAGGTATTGAGAACAGATCCTAGAACCCTATATGCGACTTTTTGGGGATTCTATTGGCCTAGATTTTCTTTTCATGCACGACAACGCCACTGCACATAGAGCTCAAATGGTGTAGGAATAGCTTGAAACTGAAAATATCAAACTTTCAAGCATCTTGTATCGATTTGTGTAATGTGACCTTTTCGATAATTCTTATACAATCCTTATAGCGCCCCTTTTACCTGTCCGAAGTTTCTCTCTGTCTCCTCATTTCATCGTTATTCTAGGTACACCACCATACCAAATTTTTTTTCTCTTCATCTCAAGCTGCACGATTTTTACACCACGTTTTTTACATGTTCCGTTAATTTTGTCGAGAAGTATAGCGATATTGACTTGATGCAAACGTGCAATGGTTAGTCAACGTGCTTGTCATTCGATTTAGTCCATATCGAAACTGGACAATAAGTTCCAGACAAAAGCGCGGAAAATGACAATGAATGACATTGATTTTCGTGTCTTTTAGGGGTAATGCTTAAGTGTATTCCTTTGCTGGATGACATTAGTTATTCCATTATGTATATGCAAGGAATTGCACAGAAGCAGGTAACCCTGCGTCTGTGAAAAAGGTGATGGTGATGATGACTGGTAGTGTTAATGTATTGTTTTTGTACTTAGTGGTACCTCTGTTGTATCTCTATTGTGAATCATTTCATGCTCCTTCCGAAGCGATTTGCAATATGATGCTATAGGTGATGTCTTTTTTGTATACTTTGCTTATACGACTACATACTAGAACGTTGTTTTGTAGGGTTTTAGACAAATCAGAAAATTAAGCGTATTGCGCCGTATATATGTCTCTAAATTGCATGTTCTGTTTTCGATTTGCCGTTTGCTGGACGAAAAACCCGAGTTTCCTGCAGAGAAAAAAACATTCTACCTGAGACCGACTAACTCAGCCACGTTGTGAAAAAGACCCATAAAAATTCCTCCCGTCATCGATGGGACTCGAACTCAGGTCTTTTCCACACGGTGTGGGGGAGGACTGCGATTCTACCAACTGTGCTACCCACGAGGGCATTAGTCTCTTAACAACTCCCATGTATTCTTTAACATTGATGTAAACGCTTCTGGCGTGATAGTCTTGGCTGGAATTTGGAAAGGTGTTCTGGGGGCTTATTTCTTTTAGAGAACCGTGACAGGAGAGAGCTACCCGAGACCGCTAAAAGACAAAATCATTCTATTAATGCAGTCCAAAATTAATTTGCAGCATTGCTTTTTTTATGCAGGATAGGGCACTAGCTCACTCTGCAAAAATGTTTCGCAAATTCTTAGAAAAATTGCATTCTTAGACATAAAAGTTCCCGAGTCGATGGATCGGACGGGATTTCCATTGAATGGCCATAGTTCCTCGGATTTAACACGCTGTGATTACTTTTCGTGGGATTCTTAGAGGATAAAGTATATAGCAATAAACGCAGGTCGTTGCTGGAGCTTCAGCAGTCTGTAGTTAAAAAGAATTTCAGAACATTTTTGAGGAATTATGACTTGCTGTGTGTCGCTCTGTGGTCAAAAGACGACAGTTTTTTTAATGACCAAAATTGCGACCATACTAAACAGATTTTTAAAATATTTTTTATATACCCTTTGGATTGTGTTATCCTTAATTTGAGAGAGAGAGAGAGAGAGAGAGAGAGAGAGAGAGAGAGAGAGAGAGAGAGAGAGAGAGAGAGAGAGAGAGAGTTTCCGCTGAAGCAAAGTTTAAATATTTACATCGGCCTTCATTCATAGCTATATTTAAAGAACTCGGTCTTCAAAAATCCATCCATCATCATGTCAAGGTTAGACTGGACTAGAAAGATGGTGAGAAAAATCTCCGAGGCCTCAGAGATTACCGAGGGTCTCGCAGAGACCCAGAGCCAAACAAAAATTATTATATGTATATTTTTATTTTTCTCGAGGATGGAAGGAGAAGTTTCCTTTACTTTCAATATGTTGAAAGCCAGTATAGTTAGAACATTCCATACTTAGTCAAAATTTTATCCATACTTATTTGGTCAAAAAAAAAAAAAAAAATTAATTAATCTTAAAATACTTGACCTACAGAACTGTCTACAGGTGGTGAACTATTTGTCAAGCCCACGCGTTTTATCTCCATACACTGATTTGCAGTTTTATTAATCGATCCTTATAGGACAACTATAGATAGATATCCTTCCTACAAATTATAAATTCTGCGTAGTGTTCGCATTGTTGCACGTTACACAGTTCTAGAGAGGCGTTTTAATTTTTAACTATGCCGAATTTATGGTTCTGTGACCCGGTCTTCCCGATTGTTATCTACTCTTCACTTCTTAAAAATCTATTTTAATTGCTTTAACGTAGCTGACAAAGCGAATTTAAATCGCGGCGTAAGGGGCTGTGATAAATCATCCAAACATTTAGGTGAAAGAACGATAAAGAACTGACATCTTGATGTTTATAGGCGACATGGCATCACTTCGGGTATGGAAATAGAGGAAGGCATTGCGACTGGTCACGAAATTGCCACTTGTAGGAAAAATGACAAGGCTGAAAGAAAGAAAATTGTCCACTTATGCAGCTGCACGCTGCAAGTATTTAGGCCTCTTCAGTGTATAAGCCTGACAAGTCAGATCCCGTGATGAACAGCAGATTGTCCAGATTAATTATTACGTCACACATAAATCTAGGAGACACGCGAGACACGTGATCCTGTTCTGCTCAAAGAAGGCGCGGAACTAGCAGCTATGATTGCGATAGCTTAAAAGATAAAAGTTTTAATGAGGCATAACACGCGAACTTTGAAGGCCTCTACTCCTTTTTCTTGAGATTTTTTCCTGTTACAGTGCTTAGTAATGAACTCATTACATGCATTTATAGTTCTGGGTTACTATTATAAGTGCTCACTGCTCTTTATGCTTGTGTTATATATATTTGAAATATATATTAATGTAATTAAATGTCTAGTTTTGTTCCCCGTCCGGAACAGATAGCATTAAAATCAATTGAAATTATGCTTAACAAGCCTCTCGTTTGATGAAGCTAAGAATTGAATGGATATGAATAATTTTCTGTTTTTATACACCAGCAGGACGATATGGGACTAGAATTGCGCATCTGCAGTGCTTACGGTTAACTATGGAACGTATTTGATTTCGTGGAATTTTGTTAAATCGAACACTACACTACACTACGGAAGGTCTAAAGCGAAGATATTCATAATTTAATGAAGACACTTAATCAGCTATCACTGAAGAAAGAAACACCACATTCCAAAGCTTTGACATTTCATTATTGTACTAATATATATATATATATATATATACGATGTGTGATCAAAAAAGTTCGGGTAATGAGTTACTGGTTGGGTTATGATGAAGCTTATTGGCTATTCAGGCAGGATCTTCTTCGAGGTAGTCTTTTCACAATTTATAAACCGATTCCAACTCTTCTGTAACTTCTGTAAGCATTACTTAGTTAAATCCAACGAGTATGACTGATTAGAGACCACAGTGATGGAATGCTTCGCAAGAAATTCTTTAATAGCAAGCACTGAGTGTGCAGGAGTGTTGTCATGAGCCCACTGGAGCCCACTTCCAGCCGTTTTCTCCGAACATCATCGCGCAATCACCGTAGAACTGTTTTGTGGCATCCCTGGTTCACTGCTTTACCGTGCGGGACAAATTCATAATGAAAATTTCCTGTGAGTCAAGAATACGTGATCTTCACATTTGTCTTGCTTTTTTGGGCCTTCCTTGGAGAAGACGGAACCTTCTCTGTTGAGAGGACTGGACCTTTGTATCCAGGTCATAGCCATACACCAACGATTCGTCTCTAGTATTAATGGAAAAAACTAAGTGTGGGATCAGCAGCAGCAGCAACGCGTTGACGAAGATCCTAACATGCGAGAGCTCGCAGTTCTCCGAGATCATCAATGAAGATGCGGGGCACAAACGCATAGCATTCCTAAATCTTGTGGTAAAATTATTTGACATGTCCCATAAGAAATATCAGTTTCACTAACAACGTCATGAATAGTTAAACGTCGATCACTCCTGATCAGATCACAAACACGAGGGACTGAATCATTTGTTTTTAAAGTTAAAGGGCAGCCAAGACGAGGCTCATCTTTGATGACAGACAAGCAGCCCTCTTTAAGCTGTACAAACTACTGAAATCTTCGAACGACACACAGAATATTATCCGAAAGCTGTTTTAATATTTTGTGAGTTTCTGTTACACTTTTCCCTAAGTTGAAACAAAATTTGATACAGATTTGCTGCTCAGTAATATCACTCATTTTAAAATGCTACGAAACGCATACAGCACCTATTCAACGTTATATATATTAGAGCAAATAAAATTGTGATAGTCATATACTTGAAATTATAATCTGATAACTGGTTCATTCGCTGGAAATTTATCAGAAAGTACGTTAATAGACACTTTAGTTAAAAATAAAATGACCTGGAACTGCTGTTCTTTAATTTGTTTAAGAGAATATTCTAATGAAAATTTTTTGTGCATTTACCTATTATCACTTTTATTTATGTTTATTTTATTAAATTGTAATTTTAATTAGTTTTATATAATATTCATTTGTGTAAGAGCTTTTGAAACCTTTCTTGGTTTTACTAGTTTTCTTTCGCCTTTAATTGGCTGAAGTATAACCAACATATACTTTGTAATACGGGCATAATGCAATGAACGTTCCGGTCGAATCTCACATGCTGATGATATTTTTTTGTTTCCATTTTTCTTTTATCACTTTACCCGTTCTCATTGCAAACTGCACGTTTTATCTATTGTAACCTCATAGTCGAACTACAAAATACATCAAACAAATGTGAGCTGTCAGGGATCACGCTCTGCACGATGTCAGCACATGGAGGACAGGAGCGTGCTTTGAAAAACCTTGGACGGCTTCAAGGTTACGCCAGTGACTTAATTGTTTAGGCAGGTGCTCCAGAGAGGCGTACAGGCAAGCCAAGTTTGTACACGGTACACTCTACATGCGGGAGGATTTTCTTTTGTTCGAGTTTTTGTAAAACAAACATTGCACCGCAGTTGTCTACCATGACTTTGATTTCTTTTTATTTAGGGTATATTGAGCGGAGGACGAATCTGTTCTTCAGATGCCTTGTCAGTCTCTGACAGTCAACTTTTGTTCTTTTCTAACAAGTGTCTGTTCAGACCTGTCAGGAAGCCTAACAGGCTTTATATTCTGTTTGTTTTCTGAATGATATTTGCTATTAACCTGATTACAGCCTTTGAGAGTAATGGTTTCTTCGGAGATCTCCATTGGGCAGATGATTGAAAATTAAGGTCAGTGGTAATGTTGTGTAGGTTTTTAATGATACTACCTTCCTGTTTCTGGGAGTAGCTTTAAGCATTATAGGTTGGCACTGGCTTTGCACGCTCTGATATGAGACGTGATTATATGACAGAAAAAACTTATACAGTAGTTGTCATTAAGAGTTACTTAATAGTTAAGCAATAACCTCTTTTTTTTATTTTATCTCCATGTGCTACATGTTTCTATTGTGCTCCAATTTTCTTTTTCTATCTTCGCAGAAGTCTAATATAATGAGCAACCAGTAACGGAAGTAAAATGAGTTACATTGCCTTGTATCAACAAAAATCTGAGTGACATGAACGCATATGTAAGCAAGTACAATGCAAATGTTTTTTTTTTCCATTTCGTTTCTCAGTGGTCTCTTCCTATCATGTCCTTAATTGAAATCTTCCTTTCTGTTTTAGTATTTATACTTACTATGTGTACTTTCCTATATTCTTCTCCGTTCTTGGTGTTCCTCTTACCTCCCCATACTGTGCATAATTTGTGGATTTAAAGATCATTTAAGATATCGCTCCATCTGATTGCAACCAAAAAAATGCAGTCAGTGGATCGAACCAGAGTACATAAAATTCGAAAATTTAGACATCTTATTGCTTCAAAAGTTTTTATGGATGTAAAGGAATGTTATCTTTTCATTAGAAATGCATGTTGAGTAGAACTCCTTTCTTTCTTTGCAATTATTTGACATGCTATAAAAACTAATTCTAACTGACCACGCGTGTATGGGGGAGTGTTCCAAAAATGAGTTTCGTAGCAAACAGATTATGTGAATATGTGCGAAATTATACTTTCTAAATCTTGATTCGAATAATTCATAAAAGAAACCTGTTTCTATCTCAGTACAGCATAAAACTGGTCCGGAATAGGAAAGTGCGATGCAGAAATTAAAATAAATCAACAAATGTAAGGCGGAGAGGAGAAAGTAAATTGAGAAGTTAAACCTTGGAGCAAATGGAAAAGTAGAGACATTAAAGCGTAATATTTAATGTTGAAAACCAAATTTAATACTTAATAAGTAATGGATGAGAAAGTGCTGAGAACTTGAATTAGATATCAAAAAAGAAATGAATAAATTCTTGTAAAACAGTGGTTCTTGAAACTATGGCGCGAAAAAATTTAAAATTGAGGTGTGGTGCGTTAACATGGAAATATATATTTTTTATTCGCATCAGAACATGAAATTTAGTTCTCTCTTTAGCGGCCGTGCGAAAATAGAAAATCCCAAAAATCCTATCTCCTGCACTAGAAACTAAAGGTATTCCTTGCTTAACAGTTTTATAGCTTTATAAATTTTATAGCTTCTGCCAGAAATGTTTGAACTGATTGCACCAAAAACAACTGACGTGTCTTAGAAATCGAATAATTGCGTGCACTTCATTTGTCCACGTTTAGTGAACAAATACAGTGTAGGCTCACCTATAGCCCACTGATAGAGCATTGATTCGCTGTGGAATATTTTGCGCTACAGTGGGCTCATTCCTTCTCTTTCAATGCAGTCTCCAGTTCATTCCAAAGCAGTTCGATCTGATTCAGCTTTGGATTCTGTGCCAGTCAGGAAAGTTGTTGGACTTAATTTCCTTCAAATCAGGTTTTTGCACTGTTCGCTCCATGGGACGGAGCACTATCGCACTGGAACATGGGTCGTTTTCATAGAACTGCCAGAGTCTGAGATTGTCGAAGATGTCAGTTATGACTGGGCATTGAGGCTTTTTGGCATTACAACAAAGATCCGAGTTCGTGCAAACACACCATAACGTGACTCTTACAAACTTCATTCCGGGAATAATGCCCTGTGATACATGACGTTCCCCAGTTATTCTCTAAACATCTACCCGACCAGTTGATCTAAAAATTGTGTAACGCAAGTTATCGCTACGTTGGATCTGTTTCCACTGTTCCAAGGGTATCTGGAAACGATGTCTGGAAGAATTCGTTTCATGGCAGAGCTGCCTTGTAAGCAGTAGCTCTGCCATGAAAACGCATTCCGTGCTATCTCTTGCGGATTTTGGGCGTAATTACTCTCACTTTTGTGGAGACCTGGAACTTTAACGTAACCTTTTACAAGCATATTGTGTGTTCTCTTTCAAGACTTTTCTTCACCGATGGGCGATTCCTGTACGGCAGTTTTCGTAACTGAACAAACTGTTGAGCAAGAGTTGAGCACGGATACACTAGAATATTTGTAATTTTGTCTGGATAATAATCGTAATTTTTTAAATGATTATGTGCATCATCAAATATATAGGATACATCAAGAAACAGAAGGCAGCGATAGCTAACCTGAAGGATTACTTCCAGAAAAACACAGCTGCAGTCTACCAGGCCATAAGGAAGATAGACAAACGGCATACGCCACTCAATCTAAGCGAGGAGTCCCCTCCCACACAATTGGAAAAAACGAAGCTAGAAAGATGGGCAAAGAAAACATTCCATGGCCGACACTACAATGATCTCTATCGAGACCACATAGATAAAATGGCTTCCAACATGGCTCACGAGTGGGATACTTTTCCCCGAGACTGAAGGATTCATGCTCGCCATCCAAGACCAGGCAATGAACACAAGGAACTATAGAAAATGCATCGCCAAGGAGCCCGGAGTGGTAGATGACACATGTTGACGATGCCACCTGGTCTCAGAAACGATCCAACACATCATCGCAGGACCCAGGGTGATTACCCAGACTGAGTACACTCGTAGACACGACCAGATCGCCAAGATAATACATCAGAAGCTAGCGAGGAAATACCAGTTGATCATAAGAAAATTCGTATTACAAATACGAATCCTAGGCCGTACTAGAGATTCCAGTCCACAAGCTATACTGGGACCGCGCCATAATAACGGACAAACGATCCCGCACAACAGACCGGACATAACCCTTGTCGATAAGAAGGAGAAGGCTACTTATCTGATTGACATAGCGGTGCCCAAAACTGGCAACCTCCAGAAAACCCACGAGTAAAAGATCAGGAAGTACGCTAACCTAAGACAGAGATGAAAGAGATGTGGCATATGCAACAAGTAACGATCATCGTGTCAACCACCGGTATGGTGCCAAAGATCCTACATAACAGCCTGGCAGTAATAGGTCTCCCAGCGAACATCTACAAGGAACTCCAGAAAGTTGCAATCCTGAACACCTGTAGGATAGTCAGAGAGTTCCTCGACCAACAGTAACACCAGACATAACAACCCTCCTGTGCACTTGGTACTAGTACCCGTCACGGGATGGAACCCTCCATCAGTGAGAAATAATATAACAACAACTATAATGATAATTATTATTCAGGAAGCAAATTCAAATCTGTTGCGCCAGTACTACTCCTTTCCTAATACTAGGAGTGTGTTCATATTTCAAAATAAGAAAGAATTGTAATGTAACATTATAAACAATAAATAACAATAGATAAATTAGTAAAAATCAATAACAATAGATGAATAAATAAATTCAGATGATATTTGAAATGGAGCATTACTGGTTCAATAGCTCTGCTCGCTTCAACAGGAGTTAGCCAACTACAATTGTAGAATAGACTCCAAAAAAAAAATTAATTTTGAATAATTCTGAATGAAATTTAGAATTAACAAATTTGTTTTATGATTTGTCAACAGCTCTTTAAGATAAACTTTCTGGTTGAAAATTGATCATGATATTTTGTATTGTCTGTATAGAAAAGTCTTTTGTACATGGTTGAATTTTCTATATCCTTTTATTCTGGAATGATATCTGCCTTCACCCACTTAAAATAATCCAAATTCAGCAGATATTATGCCTGATAGTTATTGCAGAACTTAATGTATATTGAATTCATTTAGTATTTCTCAAACTGGCAAAACATTATAAAAAGAGAGTTCTTCTAGAAAAGATCTGAACTCATTAGGCAAACCCATTAAAAGTGACTCTCTGGTCGTTCTCGTTCTACCTTTAAGAATTTACTAATGAGGTGCTGTTACAGCACTCAGTAATTCAGATAACTGAGTGTCATAACAGCACTCAGTAATCTGAATTATGATTGTTTAACCTGGAGCTCTCAGACTCTTCTACTAAATTTTGGCGAAAAGTTAAATGGCGATTATTTTTTTTAAACTCATCGCCTCTTTGCCGAAATTGCCCTAGCACAGAGACTTGAACGTGGCAGAAAAGTGCAATTTGAATCACTATAGTGTTCTGTAGTAACATGAAGCTGCTGAAAAATTCATGCGTTTCTTGTCAAATAACACTGAGTGGTCCCCTTGAATAGTTCTGAACTTCATTAAAATTTGAAATGAATGAGGAAACAAGACGATAATAAATTGTAATTGTAATTGGATACGGTTTATATGATCCCGTCATTAGGCCAAAAATTAGATTTCGGAGTTAAGTAAGTTATTCATCTAGTAATACTAGATGAGGAGTAAATGCTTGAAAAACTGTACAAAAATAAACTTTGCTCACATGTAAAAGCTTATTTTTTCTTATTTCATGTAAAGAATGCATTCCTTAAGTTTATTCACTGTAAAGAATGCATTCCTTAAGTTTATATATTCCTTGTAATGCCTTTTACTGATTATACAGTATTTGAAAACCTCTGAAAACCATCTCAGGAAATCCTAAGATGGTTGTCATAGGCTAGACAACTGAATGCTCCAACTAACTAGGAATTTTTGAAAAACACTCTGCTATACCAAAATTCCTAGCAGATGTAAAAATGGACGATCAGAAATAATGTACTCTATAAGAAATTAGGATGAGGATCAGTTGGGTCACGCCTTCCAAAAGGCTTCAGAGAGGAAAACATTTATAATGCAGACAGGCTTCTGTTACCGAGCACTTTGTTCTCTAATTTGACTTTCAAGAGCAGCTCCTACTCAGCAGGGAAGAAACAGAAGAGGCTTGTTATTTTCTCATTTACATGTAGCATGGCAGAAGCTGACAAACTTCTTGTAATAGCAAAAGCAAAAAATAGCGCGTTTTCCGAGGTGTTTGCTGATCGGTAATCGAAAGAATAATGCAAATACTTGGAAGATATCACAAGTGTTCATTGAGTTCCTTGCGAAATAGGATATTAAGCTGGTGACGAAGATGATGTTTTACTCTTTGATAACTGTATTGCATGTGTAAAAGTGTTTGATAGACAACCCTACTGTTGTTCCTCCCAACTGACAACTTCAATTACGGTCAACGGGCGACTTTTTTCTGATCCACTAATTCATTTTTTTCCCACTTCAATATTTGGACATCGAAAATTATAAACCTAATCAACGTTATATATATTAATAATGATAAGTACCGTTAAAGTTTTCGGTTTATAAAAACACTAAAAGAATAAAAATACCTTTCCAGTAATTTAATATCGATTTAAGCTTAAATTTTAGTTGAGCTGTAATCTTAATTATCAACAGCGTTTAATTGTCTTAATTAAACAGCGTTTATGCCTTGGAGTTCATGAAGAACAAAAGTTTGTAAATGTGTTTTTGTTTATTGTAGTGATATAGATCTCTCAAAACTGCAATGTTAACGCATTTATCATAATGACTTTTGGTCTTTCATGATCTTTTTGTTTGATTATGCCGTCTATCTGTGACGAATGGACGTACGAGTATTTTTTGATTTTTTGCTGGTAATTAAGGCATAATTTTAACTTAAACATGTTTCTTTTCTATACCAATATGAAATGCGTGACAGTTGAGCTCATGTATAATAACTATCCAATGTGCAGTGGTACACAGCGATAGTAGAGTTTGAATTCTTTTTGAGTATGTAGACAACATTACACGATGTGGCTGGCGATATTCTTTTGTTTAGTCCCCCCCCTCTCATTATTTCTATCTTAATCTATTTTTACTTACTTTAGTCTTTTCCAGTTTCTTGGTTAAACTGACTCTATTGTACTGTATTTTACTCTTTTTTTTACCACCGTGTTTGTCACCGACGACTTCAAAACACAATGATCATCCCTTTCTTAGTGTTATTGGAATATTCGATGCTGTACAGTACTAAGAATAAAATCAAAGGTTATTTTTGACTACTTCAATCCTGTTCGTGATATTTCACGAAGAAGCAAAGTCTGATATTAAAAAGTCTCAAAAACCAGATTACTAATATTAAATTACATGTAAATGAACTAGCTTTAGGAGGGATCCTGAATGGTGGTATATCATGTTTACTGGACTTCATTAAACATCAGTAAAGTTTTTCAAGATCCTTTGATAAAGGCCCGCTGCTGGGACTGACATTTTTACAGCGGAGGCTTGTTTCCTTTGCGTATTTTGTTTTATACAAGTATAACGGCCCACATAAAAGCCGTTGAGTTACTGCTGCAACTTTGTTAACTTAAAAGAGGCACCGGGAATCAGAAGAGCGGAAAGAATTTCAGTAATGACCGCATTGTCCTTGGAATATCCCTTGCACGGCATGACATCGGGCTTTGCGTAAAAATTCAGCTTGAAGTCATTTAGATAACAAACGAGAAAAATTTTTGAACACCCAGTTTCATCCTTTCTTACCTCGAGCGTCTTTGCTCTACCTCCCAGGGGGAATAAGAAGAACAGCAAATACTATTTCAGAAGGGGTAATTTACATGAGAATATAACAGAGATGAGACTTTAGAACTCACAAAAAGAAAGACGATATAATTACCATCTCATTTTCTTCTCTAGAGAATGAATATCTCTTTCTGTGGAATTCTTTAGGGAAGTGTAGTTTTCCAAATGCTTGGAAAGTCTGAATGTGTTTTTCTTCATTAGACTCGAGCAGTTTGTTTCTGATTTTAAGGGCAGGGAATTCTATGTGACTTTCGGAGCGTTGGCAGAGTTAGTTTGTCGCGGGCAGAGGAGTAGAGCTTTCTCCAGCCTGAATTTTTCATCCCGCAAAATAAGGTGACTGAATGCACTCCCCTTATTTTGTGGTGACTATGCATTGTAGGATATAATGACACTTCATGGCTTTACTTTCTATGATGTTTATTTGTAATCCCAACTGAGTTACTTTCTTTTGAAAATTTTGATCTGGGAAAACAAAATGACTTTTAACAGTTTGCTTTTTTCATGGTTTGTTATTCAAATAAACTGCGTTGGTGTGTTCCCTTCATAACTGAGTGAGTTCTAGTGGTGGGTTGTCAGTTTGTAGGATGAAAATACCCCAGCAAATAACCGTTGGTGTAGGTGGCCGGCTAACTCAGCTCCACTTGAAAAGCCCTCACGAAGTCCCTCATGCCATCGATAAAATTCGAAACGGGATATTACAATTGGGCGATAACTGAGTTATGCAAACTAATTGGTTGTTTAAATTGGATACTCTAGAAACTTAATTATCATCGGTAGGAGAACAACTCCAGTATAGATAGCAGTAATCAGTCAGTACAAGACTAGGGGATGAGATAAATGCGGTTCTAATGCTCCTGTAATTATAATATTAAAGAATTATTGACAACAAGCAGAATTCCAGTTAATAAAGATTAATGATAATATTTCGTGATAGTATGTGTAATAATTGTCAAGCTATCAAAGCTCGTTTGAGGAACGATTAGTGGAAGAAAAAGATCAGACTGAGTGGAGTTGAAGATTTTTGAATTACGATTTAAAAAAAAAAAAATGATTAAATGAATGGCTTATTTTGGTTAGCATCAGAGGTATAGATTAGGAGGTCAGATAGTTGAAGTTTCGCAAATCAGGCATGTTTGTACGATCTTGAAACCCAATCGAACTGTAGAAAAACTCATCAAAAGAGGGCAAGCCTTTGAATAGTAGCCTGATTTCAGAAATCTTAGAAATTTTCTGACTCTGTTACAGTGTTTCCTTCAGACATATCATATATGCGATCCAGATAATGGAGGCATAGGTTCGGAAGGACGAAAGCCGTAGACAGACCTGATTATGTTAACGTTATCATTCATTATGGAAATCGATTGGATGACATCATCGAACGCCAATTAACAGAAAACTGTTCCTTGTGATGGTTTCCTTATGAGATATCGCGATATCACTGTGTTCCGAGAAGGCAAGAAAATCTATTACACATTATTAAAACCGTTCTTGAATATACGTTTGTTCACAATATTGGCCGCGAGTGGCATCTACAATAATAAATCATATTTCATTCGAAAAGTCTCTACCATAATTAAGTTTATGGTATTAATTAACCAGAATTTATGAGTTAATTTTTAAATACGAAATTAAGTAATTAATGCGTTTGGGCAAATAAAACTTTAATTGAAGTTAACCCACTCAATTAATGTAATGGTTAAAAGAGTTTCAGGTGTATTTTTAACGCTTCTAGTTTACGTGATCAAATCGAAATCTAGGTTTTTTTTTTTTTTTTTTTTACCTCCCTAGCTATTCCTTTATTCTTTTGACAGAAAAACTAAAGGAAATGTTGTAAATGAGAGATATAAATTAAAAAAAAAAATTTTTAAATTAATAAAATAAACCGGCAAGGGAATAAATAAATTAACCAATGAACATTAAACTGGAAAACGTTATTTTGATCTTTATGTTATTCATATTTTTAATTTAATAATAAAATGTTTTTCAAAATTTGACTCCGTTGAAAGCTGTTTGAGAACGTGTGCTGGTAAATAAAGAGAGAGAGAGAGAAAAAAAAAAACCTTTATTGCAACACAGAGATGATGATTACATAATAGTCTAGTTGTAACTACCCGTCACGGCACAGTGGCCAGGGGTTAACAAAGTAATATAAAGGCAAGATTGCCTGAATAAACCAAAAGGATAAAAGAATAAAAAATAATAATGAATAAGTTTATAAAGTGTTAGAAAAAAAAGTAAAGAAATAATTAAGTATACTAGACACTGAGTATACACTCCCTTAGTTACAAAATACATAACATAAGATTATACATTGGAATGCATAATTACGTAGATTGAATTGAAAAGAGTAATAGAATGCATTGATCGGGGTCGGGTTATAATAGTGATCGCCTTGGCCACCCACCACAGAGTATTCTCCTATACTGTCGATCCTGATTAAACTTGTTGAAGTCGCCATCTAGATTCTGGATGCCTGTTGACGTCTGCTGAGGAAAGAACCGGTCCGAGAGGTGAAGGCGTGTTCGAAGAGGGCCTAGCTGTGCAGTTTCTCGCAGATGTGCCACTGGGATTCTCCACGCACAGTTCCAAAAATCCGTATCCAGATGCCCAAATCTCTGCTGCATAGAGAAGCAGAGGGTGGGGGAATAAACTATTGTTGTGATATATCTGACCACGGTGGAGATTTGCTTGTTACACGTTGCAGATGCCGCTTACATAACCATCTCAGTTTGGCGTCTTTTGTGAGAAGCATGTCTACAAGTTGGCTGATTAGTTACCTAAATCTTTATGGATGCTAGTATTTTCCCACTATAGAACCAAGTGTGATATATTGACGTATGACAATGGTCATAACTGTAAGCGAATTTGTGCTGGGAATCTGCTGTACAATCTGTTTTTCACAGGAATTTCAATGATCACGTGTTAATAATGATGAATTTATTACAACTCGTTCACATTTACGCACACTTCCATGCATTGCATTTGGTTATAAAATAAAGCAAAACAAGTTATGTAATGCTACTCAGTGCTTTTCATTTCAGACGCTTTCTATTTTTATTTCCTAAATTAACTCGTAGGGTATTCCTCAAGGATGAGCCTTGAGGAACATCCTACGAAGCAGTAAACGAAGTTGGTGAAGTACCGTCCATTATTACGGATAGTTTAATATTTCTGAGCAGTGAATCAAGAACTCTAGTAAATGGGGTCGTAGACCATAAGAAATATGCATGTAATAAAATACTAACAGGTACTCTTGACATTTAAAAGATATTTGATGAAGTTTTGACATAAAACTTAGTCATGGTCCTTCTGTGGTCCATTTGCAATTAGACGCCATTTTCTCTCTTGGTGTTCATTTATGTGCAAATTAGGTGGCTCTTTATTTTCTAATATCAAAGAATCATGGACTTTAAATTTGTGTACACTTGTATACTTATGTAAAATTCAACTTGCCCTTTTCGCGTAAGCCTATATGGGCTCACGAACGATAAAAAGTTCTATAGACAAAACTAAATGTTACAATGAATCATTTAATCTCCCCCAAAACAAAAACAGACAACTCCGTGTTCCAATTTAAATTCAAATGAAGGTACCTAAGTGAATATTAAAGATCCCACATGTCCTAAATGCACTCATTTTTGGAAAATAACAGCAGATAATTTTCTTACACATTAACAGCTGATTTCGAAATCCTCCACTGGCACCAAACACTCCACAGCAGAGTGAACCAGGCATGCAAGCTCGTACACCCTAGGAAATTGGTAACCCACCATCCCAAAGTTTGCTGACGTCTGTAGTAATAGAATATACACTAATAATATATTCTATATATTAGTAATATTTTCTATAATAATAGAATGTTTCCATATCTGTTATAGTGGCCTTAAACATCCCTAAAATTTTCGACACTGTTCAAAAGAGAAGTATTAGGCAGCTTTCACTTTTCTACAAATATTTTCAGTGCACGTTTCGGGCGATAGTTCCACTATTGTTATCAATATCATAATCAACTAATTTGCATACACCCGATTATAAAAGTGCCATAATCATTATTGTAGATTGTTGTGGTGGATAATCGACTAATTTACATATTCTTTAATTTATTGACATAATCGATTATCCATCATTACTTAGAACGTGATAGTGTCCCTCAATATCCCTTTCTCGTATATATGTAATTTCAAATCGAGCGTTAGCTAATTTGGAACTTTTCGTATTTAACTAATTCTATTTTTATTTTATTGTGCTTTTAACCTGGCTTATTTTTGTCATTAAATAATAAAATTAAGTAATCTGAATTTAATTACTTAGCTTATTCTCCGTATATAATGTGCACATATCGACTTTTTTTTTAATTTATTAAATACATATAGCATATAATTAGCATTAGCACTGGCAATTGATGCAAGAAAGCAAACTTATACAGCACCAGACAAAAAAAAAAAAAAAAAAAAAGAAAAGAAAAAAAAGACACCTCTCATTTCACATATTCATTCCCTCAAATACATTGTCTAGTTCTTCCGTGAATATACTTAAACTATTAAATTCCATAACAACAGGTGGAAGTTTGTTCCGGAAATCAACCACTCGCTGGCTAAAGGCAACCTATTCCGTGCATCTATTCTGCAACTGTCCTGCCTCAATTTGAATTAGTGCCCTCTCATGTGTGTGGTCTGAGCAAGAGGAAGAATCCCATCAGCATTGAGCTTGCTCAATCCATTAAACCGTTAAACACCCCAGTAAAATCACCTCGCACGTGTGTAGTCTCCAGACGCTGCAGTTTGCAGAACCAAAGCCTTTCTTGTCAAGAGCACACCTTTGTTCTCCTCACCAATCTCGTTCCACATCTCTGTACACGTTCCGGCAGCTCCACATCCTTCCTAAAATGAGGAGAGACCTGTATGTAGTACTCAAGATGTAACCTGACCATTGCCTTAAACAATGGAATAATCATCTCCTTATTCCTGCTGGCAAAATTCCTGTATATTATTGACAAAACCCCATGAGCTATCCTGGCATCCTGTCTGCATTGCTCAGAGAACTTCATATGTGACTGCACAATTACCCCCAGGTCCTTTTCATTTTCCACTTTCCTGAGTGTAGCACCAAAAAGTTGATACGTTACTCTGGGGTTACTGCTACCCATATGCATTACTCTGCATTTTTAAATGTTAAACTTCAGTTGCCTTTTCTCAGCCCATCTGCCTAACTTTTCTAGATCCTGCTGCAGTAGCATGCTGTCATTAACAACCCTGCCAACCCTGGTATCATCTGCAAACTTGAACATTAAGCCTGATAAATCTTCATCAGCATCATTGATAAATATAGAAAACAACAATGGGCCGAACCCTGATGTAACCCACTAATAACATTAGTCCACGAAGAGCAGTGTACATTGATTACCACTCTCTGTCTTCTCGCACTCAACCATCTCTTTATCCATAGCAGCAACTTGCCCTTAATGCCGCACTGCTCCAATTTGTACGGCAGTCTTTTATGTGCAACAGTATCAAAAGCTTTCATGATATCAAAATTATATTTGAATCCAGTACATTTGTGACCACATTGTAGTAACCAATCAAATTGGCCAAACAAGATTTCTCCTTAACAAATCCATCCTGTGTTCGAAGTATAATTATGGCCTTGTCTAGATGATCCTGTATTACTACTTTTACGAGTGACTCCACTATTTACGCTGGAACAGAAGTTAAACTAACAGGTCTGTATTTAGTCGTGTAACCCTTTGAACCCCTTTGTCAATTGGGGATATTCGCACATATCCAGTCCGCGGGGACCTCTCCTGAATCTAAGGATGTTCTCATAATTATGGCTAATGGTTTGCTGACTTCCTTCGCTGTCTCTTCCAATATCACTGAATAGATCCCATCCACCCCAGGTGCCTTTGTTGTGTTTAACTTCAACAATTTCTCTTCTTTTTGTTCTCAATTATTACAAAATCATTTAGCTCCCTATTAGGATTTAATAAGCTTCTGTCCTCCACTTCCCAGCTGAATTCCTCATGTATGAATGTATATGCAAAATACTCATTCAGTTTGTCAGCTATCTGAGCAGGATCATCAACAGTCGAACCATTGATATCAAATGGATCAATCTGATTCGTCCCCTTCCTTCTAGTGTTTACATAAGTAATGAAGTCTTTATTTGTTGTCTCTATTCCTGTCAACTTGATCCAGGTTGGGACACTCATGGGGCAAACCCTGTCCTTTTTTTCTTTTCTTCTTTTTTCCTTATTCTTTTCTTTATCCCTTTTTCCCTTTCTTTTCCGTTCATTTTCTTTTCTTCCACAGTTTTCTTTTCCAGGAGTCGTCTCTGTCTTATGCAGTTTGTTTATGATACTGTACTATCAGTCTCGATGTATGGCAATTAACACCCTTCTCCGTGTTAAGAGGTCCTGTGCGTACTGGGAACGCGCTCGGTACAATGAAGTGATGTTCATGTCCTTTCGGGCGGTAATGGATTTTCGTGATGAGGGTGCATCTGAGATCTTCGTATTGTGGGCAGTCGTAAAGCAGGTTGGTTCCAGTTTTCGACCTCCCCGCACATGCAATTTGGGTCATCGGTGAGGCCGAAGCCGAACAGTTTCTGGTTGAAAGGTCCATGTCCTGAGGTCAGGTGCAAGCCCAGGAAGAACCATCCCGATTGCTTTGGGTATATTTTGTTCAGTTCTGGAAAGAATTTACGAGTGATCTCGCCTTTTGTCGTCTTTGTCCATCTTTGCTGCCACTCCTGAAGGAGGTAGGTCTGTAGTCGGGCTCTTTCCATTTTTTGACTGCTTTCTGGGTTGATTGTGAAGTCCTAATGATTTGCGGCCACTCCATTTGAGTGCAGGTAGAGCAGTCCTGCTTTCACAGCTTCTAAATCCAGGAGGAGAGCTCCAGCAAGCACTTGCAGCGCAGATGTGCTTACCATGCAGCAAGCTCGTGTGATTGTCAGTAGGATGGTCCTATGTGTCATGTTCAGGATTTTCTTGTTAGTGATGTTTTGGTGTACCATACTGCAGCTGCATAGGTTATTGCTGGGATGAAGGTTGACTTATAACATAGCATTACGGTTCATTTTTTCAATCCTCAGTCCGTTTAGGTGGGGTATGAAGGATTGGTTATTATCTAAGATAACTCCTAAGTACTTCATTTTCTTGGTGAGTTTGATGGTCAGGCCATTTATTTTTATTTGGGGCGGACGCTGTACCTGAAGAGTTCCTTTCAGCAAGATGGATATGGTTTTCGTCGATGCAATTTTTAGCTGGTTTTTTGTGGCCCAGTATTGTAATTTCTGCATTGCTTGATTAAATGGAGGTGGGCTTAGTTATGTGGTTACTTCCTTTGAATCAAATCTTCAGTTGAGACTTGCATAACCCGTACCACTGACGCCATCCCTCCTTCTTTTTAAAGGCCGCCGTAGCCTAGTGGTCAGGCGCGCGGGTGCATAAGTACACGTGCCTTGAGTGACCGGGGTTCAAGCCCGTGACTACTGAATACGGTGCTGTTTCTTGTATTCTATCTTGTGAACTCCTCTGACTGTTTGGTCGTCCCGGAGTATAAACAGAAAATTTATTTATTTATTACCAATGTTTTCAAGTTGGACTCTGGTATCCACCTCAATAGTAACAATGAGATCGTCCACAAAGGCCTGGGCTTCAGCCAGCTCTAGGTCCTGGCACAGGAATTCGTCGTAGGTAGCAGACGTCACAGTGCCCGGCACATGGATGACTGGAACCAGGGTATCCCAGCATAACATCGCCCAAAGCATGACACCACCGCCACCAGCTTGTTTTCTTCCCACGGTGCATCCAGGCGCCATCATTTCCCCAGGTAAATGACGCACATGTACCCGGCCGTCCACATGATTCATCGGACCAAACGACCTTCTTCCAATCACTAAAGATCCAGTTTCGATGCTCGCGAGCACATTGTAGGTGCTGTAGCCGGTGAACCGTGGTTAGCGTGGGCACTCGGAGCGGTCTGCGGCTATGCAGCCCATTTACAGCAGGGTTCGATGTGCTGTGTGTGTTGTGACACGTTACTCCCGTCACCAGCATTCCAATTACCGGCGAGTTGCACCAAAGTCGCCCTTCTATTGCCACGTACCATTCGGGAGCCTTCGCTCACCTGGAGCATCGATATGAGCCGTGGTCGTCCAATATCTCGCCTGCGGTTCGTGGGCTTCCCCTCCTCGGAGCACTTTCAGTAGGTACTAACCACGACTGACCGTGAGCATCTCATCAGCCATGCCGTTTCGGATATGCTCTGACCCAGTCGTCTGGCCATTACAATTTCACCTTTGTCAAACTCACTTAAGTCCGCTTCCTTTCCCAACTGAAGAACAAGAGTGACACTGATTAACGGAGCTCAGTATCAGGCATTTTTTATACCGTGTCCCTACCTGCGCATGCGCCGTAGTTCACCTGTAGTTGCTTCTATTTGCAGAACGACTCGCTGGTCATAATGTTTTGGCTGATCGGTCGGTGTATATACCTTGACAGTTTCTAGAAAGGTCCAGAGACTCGAAAATACTTTTCTGGTAAACACTAAAACTAGGAAGTACGCAAAAATGTAGCAGCGCCACCTGCGCGCGCTCCTTGAGAAGCTGAGCTTTCCTGCTTAACCGATAGGAGGCACAGGAGTTGCTACACTCCATATTGCGCTTTTGTATATATTTTTTAAAAATATTTTTTGGAAACTTCGGTGTGTTCGCGGGCCACATTAAGGGTTCCGCGGGCGACAAGTGGCCCGCGGGAAATGATTTGAGCTCCCCTGCATTACGTACTACTGAATTTATGGATACAGACTGAAAAAGAACCCACTACCTATTTTGTTAAACAGTGATTAAGGGAGAAATCGTGTTGCGATGCTGCTTTGCATTCGCTTTACGCCCCCCCTCCTTTGCTTGTCTCTACCTTTAAGGTAGAAATATATGCATTTGTTAGAGAACATTATGCACTCAGAAAGTCGTCAGAGGAAATTATGCATTCAGAAATTGTTAGGTAAAGTGGTAATAATTTTTACATGATTGAGTTCAGTGATACTTCGGAGAGTAGTACTCAATTACCGATGGCGCACTATGGCCATAGATGCCGATGCGCCTAAAAAAAAATCTCCAAACAAACAAACAAACAAATTCAATTACCGAGTCATTGGATGAACGTGGATTCATGTCAGGTGGTCATACATTTCTCGGAAGTTTTCTGTGGTTAACTGCAGCGGATCGAGTATAAAATGGCAAAAATTGTTGAGCTTTAAAGTTTTTAGTTTTTTTAATTTTTTATTAATTTTTTTTTTTTTTTTTTTTTTGTTTGTCAAATTCGCCGTGAGGGGAAGAGACCCTGGGTAACAGTTGTTTGCTGATTACTCACATGACGTTACATTTTTTCTCCCTCTCCAGCTTTTCAAGGTGGTTGAAACAGCACAGTTATGCTTTGGCCTAGTTCCGCTTCACACCGTGGGAACTTATGGTGTACGTATCGCATCAAACGTGAACACAGCCTCAGGGCTTCTGGCTAAGGTCAGGCTAGCCAGACAGGTTAATGGAACCTCAAGCCAACCGTGAATTGCTTACCCTCTTCGCTGTATCAGATGATTCTATACATTTATTTTCTTTTTCTCATTGGTGCAAGAGGTCTTCCTTCTAGGAAATTCGATTAGAACAGTAGGAGGCTTTGTTTTAATAGTAATCAGAATATGCTAAAACTATATTCTGATTAGGACGACGCTGGACTTCCCTCTAACCCCTTCCTTCCTTCACGTACAACACGCACTTACACAAAAAATAATTTAACAGAATGGTAGCCAATTTCCCATGGCTATTCGAGAGTTTGTGAACCCTATTGACCCACTGTTGGGCGAATGAAAACCTCATTTCAGTTGAACATCACACGCGGAATGTTCAGCGTTACGTGAGAAGTATCAAGAACGAACGCATTACATAAAGAATGACAAGTACGAGTAGTTTACATTCGAAACGTAGTTGGAAGGGTGTACCTGCAAGAATTTATCTTTCTATCGCTAGATCTCAAGATAAATCCTTGGAAACCAGTGTAACAGAGATTTTCTCTGTATGTCTGTTTCTCTTTCTCCTAAATAACATTTATGTTCTTTATTCTAATATGTATAGTTTTTGGAGAAGGAATATAATTATATTCGCTATTTCATTTATACATTTCAATTTAAAGTTCGCTGACATTCTTTAGATTTGCGACCCTCTGGTTTACTAACTCTATCATTTGCACTCAGTGATCACTGAATTATGACCACCCCATCCGTAATGGACTATGCCGCATAGCTCGCAATACAAAAAGTCGAGCGGCTTCTTAGGCTAGAGCAGTGGTAACATCACGGAGTTTCAAAAGGGCATGATTGTGGGAGCTCGGGTGTCGGGTGCTTCCATATCGGAAACAGCACGTCTTTTCGTTTGCTCACGGCTCACTGTGGTTAAGGCGTACAAAGAATGGTGTCGAACGGATCAAACCACCTCCCACCCATAGAACTGTAAATAATTACACAAAGAGGATGTTCGAGGTGAGCGAAGGGTGCAGCGCGTTGTACAGACTCAGCGGCAGGTCGACGCTTTGCGACAGTTGATATCGCAATACAATATAAATAAATTTTCTGTTTGTACGCCGGGACTACCATTTGGTCAGTGGACTTGCTCATTTTTGGTTGCATCTCGAGAGCAGAAAACTGCTTTTCGATGTAACGAGAAAGCTTGAAGACTCCCTAGACTGTATTAGTTTTGAACTAAATGAAAAGAAAACTTCGCAAATGATCTTCATCAACAAAAAGAAGAAAAAAAAAAGCCAAATTACAATTTTTATAATTTGGATTTTCGCTAGCATATGGACCTGGAAAATAAGCTGCATGACAGATTGAACTTCATGCCCAATGTTGGGCAGGAAAAAAAAAAAGAAGACATACGCGGCACTCTGGGTCACTAGACGGGATCTCACCGTGTTCAGACACCATAATTTAATGACGCAATGCATTGTTAAATGCGTTACTCTAATTCCCCTTTATGCATCCATTATCTGGTCATCGGTCCCCAAGATTAGCATCAAGGCCTTCCTAGGTATGCAATTCGGGCTACTGAGATGGCTAAATAAGATCCTCAGTCTGGACCTCGGGTGATGCAACGAAAAATAAATGAAGAACCAAAACTAACTCAGTTGCAGCATGGACAGTTTGGACAGATTTTTCCCATCAAATACTGTTAGATTCTTTAATAATATGAGCATCGATCCATAGAAACTGTACAGATAAAATATGTAGGAAAGAAATCTTTGGGAATGTTACTAGCAAGTTTAAATATTTGTATCGACGATTTATTGTAAACTCTACTGACTTGGTTGTCGTACCGGAGTATAAACAGAAAATTTATGAACTGTAAATCAAGAAAGAAAAAAAAAAAAAAAAAAAAATCGGTCAACTTCCTTTCAAATGAGAAGAAACAGTGTTTTCTACGTACAAGAATGATGCTTTGGGCCACAATTGTACAAATATCTAAATAACACACACACACACACACATACACACACACACACACACACACACACACACACACACACACACACACACACACACACACACACACACACACACACACACACACACACTTGTATCTTCTGTTTCTCTGTTCCCTTGAAGAATTAAAAAAAAAAAAAAAAACTTTGCTAAACATGCCCGTTTTACCACATAAAAGATCATTACGCATCGTTACATAGAGAATGTTTAATTTAGAGCATCGGTGAAACTACAAACCACTTGCCCATTTTTCCAAAGGGTTGTGCCACCCCCATGCTCTTTTACAATCATACCAAGCCAATTGTGGAGCTCCCCTTTCCCTCCACGCAGTAGCTAATAAAAAATTAAAAAAAAAGGTGGATCGCAAAAGAAGTCCTTTAAATAATAACCCTAGAAAGGTGAAACTTCACAGGAACTTCCATATATTGTATAGTAACACATTTCTCCCATCTATGGGTCAGTTGTTTAATGCCTTGATAATAAAATTCCGCACTTTTTGTCTGAAACCACGATTCCACTTCATTAATGACTTCCTGAGATGATTCAAAGTGGCGTCCACGCAATGGTGTCTTCATTTCTCGAAACAAGAAGTCTGACGGTGCTAGGTCAGGAGAATAGGGTGGGTGCTGCAGTAGTTCGAAGTGAGAACACTGCATTCGACATTGCTTCTGTAAAGGCGTCAGCAGTCTTGGAACCCATCGTGCAAAGACCTTAGACATGTGCAGATGGTCATGTAAAATGCTGTGGGTAGGCCCATAACTAATTCCCACTGCATTTGCGATAAAATTAATTGTCACACGTCTGGTTGAGCAGCACCAGCTGCTCAACCTTTGCAACTGTCTCACTGTCTGTAGATGTTGATGGCCTTCCTTCTCTTGGCTCGTCAAAGACACTCGTACGACCGCACTGGAACTCCCGTTTCCACTTTTTTAGTGTCATAGGATGGACAATTCTGCCCATACACAGCTTTCATTTCTTCGTCAATTTCGTGAGCTATCTTGCCCTGCAAATACAGGAACTTGATCACTGCTCGATACTCCACTTTGTCAACCATAGCGTCCTTCCTCATATTCCGGGCTCCACCTGTGATGTACGATCACCTACGGGAATGAAATTTCACATGTTAGTTATTGAATATGCAGATAATTTATATTAAAAACGGCATCTTCTTACTGATGTTTTATCCAAAACAGGGTACGAACTTTTTGATACCCCCTCGTATATGTTATGTATTTAGAACAGCGAGACCAGTTCTCAAGGTCATCTTATAGACGGTTCCTTCACGTTCGGAAAATGAGTGATTTATGCTCGCTTACCTGTAAAAGGGAAAGGTTTCACTCCCGACTGGCTTTCTACACTTGTTTACCAGCGAGGCAAGTGAATTGTCTGGATGGACTCCCATTTTGTGGAACTTAATTATATATCTATTGGGTAACGTTATTGTTTGACTTTACTTTTTTTTAGTAACACATCCTGGTGTTAGATTATCAAAAGGATGTTTTTCAGTATAATTAATATTTTTATCTATTCCTGGCTTTTTTTCTCATTATGCCAGACGCCTCACGACTTAATTTGCCCTGGTACTGAAATAAAACAATCCCCAATTATGGTTATCTGTACTCTACTGAATTTTCTACTTACTTGTACTAAAGATCAGGGATAAGATTTATTTCTTTTGTACATTAATAATGTTCGATATATACAAATACAAGAAGTGATAATCTTACTTAAATAAGCTAAGCAAAGATCGTAGCTGTCTTTTAGTGTTACGGAAGTAACACTAGAAGACCGGTCATGCTATAAGAAGGCGCTATGAAAATTGATGTATGGAGCGTATCGAACAATAGTTACAATCATTTTGGTAGCTTTGTTATGTACAGTCAGTAAATTACTGGGAAGTGTTTGTTTTGTTGTTATTTGGTTTTTAGGAGCATTAGCAACTGAGGCCATATTGCTCCGGCGATATGCGGTGGTCATTCTCTGACCTTTCCGCATCCTCCGTATTTGGTGGTCATGGGATCAAACCCCGGTCTAATCAAGAAGCGTGTGCACGCACTGCTGCTCCTACCCACCTGGCTACGAAGGCGCCTCCTGGGAAGTGTAATACATTATTTTCTAAATTAGCTTGATAAAATTTTGCAGGTTATTTAGGTCTGACAATATCCAGTGCGTTATTACATGAGGTTGCAGATGAATTTATAACTTGACTTATGAGGGCTTGAATGAATTGAAGGTAATGTGTATATTCTTAAGAATAAAAAAATAAAAAATAAATAAATAAAAAAAAAGGATATATTTAATTTTAAAAACATTCATTCGTTAAAATAGCGTTTTGTTCTCATACAAGGTGCTCACCTAGCATATTGGACACGCCAAATACGGAGGATGCGGAAAGGTCAGGGAATGACCACCGCATATGGCCTTAGTTGCTAATGCTCCTAAAAACCAAATAACAACAACAACAACAACAACTAGCATATTGGGTGGTTGGGTAAACTGTTAAACTTAATTGTTAGAATTGTACAAGGACGTTTATAAGATTGTCAGAAAAGATGTGATTGTTGATTGTAGTACCATTAGTGGGTTTACTGTTTTGGAAGGTTGCAAATTGGGGTTAATTGTCATGCGATTTTTCTGAGATTTCAGAGGAATTTTATTTGCATGAAATCCTACTAAACAAACGTAACTACGAAACAAGATTAATTTATCTTTGTTCTTTGGGCGGTTAGTGACATATTTTGAGCTCACGGCGTTCAGTGAGCTCAAGTAACTTATTTTTGCCCCCTTTTTATCCCTTTTATCTGAAGATTTTCTCTTGCATATCAGTGATCTTCTGTTAACTAGAAATCCTAGTGGATGTGCACTACGACCACTCCTTAAATTCAGATTTCCACACGGGGGTGGGGGAATATGTAAAGCACTGCTTTGGCTTATTTCTCATAAGAAATCCATCTGACCTTTACCTTCAATAATAGCTAGATTTTTGTAAAACATCAGATTTCTCTTTATAGAATGATCTGAATAAGCCTTTTTTATTGACATAAACATATGCCACAAAAGGTAGTTAGAGGTTCTGACCTTAGCTTCGTGAGTTCAGAAATTTAGGATATTTATTTTCTTCTCACTCTCAGTGTGTCTCTTGAAGTTGATGCACTCCACTGTACAGTTATTAAATTGCCATTTTTCTACAACCTTTCTTTCTTCGGAATACGTAGATAGTCATGAAATTGCCTATGCTTAATAAAACCTTTTTTAAGGAAAAGAAATGAAAGAATTGTCATATTTTTTGTGATCATAAAGCTCTCCAATAGCATAACAATTTTCAAAAGCAAAATTAAAAAAAATATTTTAATTGTAAATTCTTCTCATGTTTTGAGGTATGCAAATCTATGAAGCGCACTGACAATTTAACATGAAACTGCAAGGCAGAGTGATGGCGACTGGAATTCGTATAATAATTACTGTATAAGTTAATTTGTAACAAAACTACTTATTCGGTTTATTGAATGAGACTTCCCAATGAAGACGTAGAATTTATTAAAAAATTTCCCCCCCCTTTCTGAATGACATTCCAAAAAAAAAATAAAAAAAAACCAAGATGAAGTTGGGTCTTGGGTATGAGATTATAAGTGCCAGGATGCAGAATTTTAAGTTCGTGGGAACGATTATTTTTTTGCAAAGTTTTACCATCCTTTTTATTAATTAACTTATCATATTATGTTTTTAAAATAGTTTAAATAGTCATGTTCATTAGTTTATTTTTAAATTTAGCTAGTGATTTTTAAGTTGCAACTTACTATTCGTACCGCTATTGAATCGATGTTTTGGCGCGAATATAATAGTACGTAACGGTAGTGCAGTGGAATAGTAGGGTTTTAATTGTGATTAGGTTCTAATCTTGTTAGTCATATAGCTTTTTGTGTTTAGTTAAGGAACTTTACTTTTTAGTAAGGATATAACTAATTTAACACTGCGATCGTAATGGTATAGCGTAACGTATATCTTGAACTTGATAGCATAACCCAAGAACTTGATAGTCTAACCCAAGCACGGTACTAAGTACTATAGGTTCTAATACCTCTCGTGTTTGGGGTTCACATAAAACAAAAAATAAAAAAATACGGCACAACGTAAAACTTGATAGCTTAACACTTATTACTGCATTTAGGAATCTTCTTAGTGTAGTATTGTCAACTAATCATTTAAATTTATTAATTTTTATTATTAATCAATTAAAGTGTATTTAAACGGAAATCATGCCCCAGACTAGAGCAGCAAAGCAGCGGGAGTGCTGTGGCTCGGGGAGGAACCGAAGGGGGGGATTCTCCAACGTATATCACAACCTAACAAAACGTGCAACATATGAAATGTTTGCAGATTTTCTGGCACAGGACATAGTCCAGCCAAAGGGGATGTCTTTGTGTGTGTGCGCGCTAGGTGCAGGTAATGTGAAGAAATTAGGCACCAACTCAGCATTCTGATGAGCGTTTATGACAATTTGAAGAGTAGGATAGATGCCCTCGAAGGAATTACAATGGGGCGTCCATCAAGCTCTACGCTGCCCAACTCAATACCAGAGCTCACACTTTTGCATCAGACAACACAGCGCCAATCTCCAAGGCAGAATGCGCTGATCATAACAACCTTCCACGGGAGTGGTTATCATCAGCTCATTCTGCGAGTGACCGATAATAACCGCCTTCCCCAGGAGGTGGTTATTCTCGGTCACTCTATTGTCAGTAAAACGGGAAATATGTTGTGCAAGAAGGAATAGGACGAGTGTGTGTCTACCAGAGTTAAAAGTAGACGACGTTGTAGAGTAGATATCATCGTTTAAGGGCACAAAAGGTGATATTGTTGTACACGTTGACACTAATGATATTAAGAGTAGGAGATCTTTGGACTTACTTAACAAGTACAGGGTAATGTCAGTAAAAAGTCGCTAGTTGGATTGAATTTGAAAGTGTTTTCAATTCAGCCCAGACACGATAGGAGGGAGCATGTGATGAGAGCCTTATCTATCAATTCAGCCTGTAAAGATTGTGCAAGGATCATGGGATTGAATTTTTCTCAGTGTGGTCTGTGCTTGTTAACAGGAGAGACTACTTCTACAGGAATGGTATACAGTTAAATAGAAAGGGTGCAAGAATATTTGCTGATGCTATCGAGGCAGTGATAGGTGGGTCGGAAAAATGCTAGCCCTAGAGACACGCAGAGACTAATCGATTAACTACAGCCGCAGACAGAGTTGAAAGTGATTCTTGCGCATCTGCTATTGGTACATGCAGCAGTCTGGAAAGCAAGGTGTCTGGGACTTCAGGCCCTGCTGTGGGTCATCGTGGAACAATTAAATACATGGGCTGTTAGGTAACTAAGAATAAGAACATGTGCATGTATACTAATACTAGGAGCATTGTAAATAAATTTGATGAATTAGAGGTACTGTTAAGTCAACAAATGCAGGCATGTAGGAATATCGGTATCACTCAGACATAACAAGTGATGCTGAATTTGAAGATGGAGAGTGCAATGTATACAGGAAGGACAGACAGGACAGGACAGGACAGGAGAGGTGGGGGTTATGCTCTTAGGTAAGCTTATTAAAGAAAAGGCAGTGCATCCAGTTTACGTGGGTGACGAGTGCAATGTTGACTCAGCTTGGCATAAGTTTGGTACACTGTTATAAGTACTGGGAAAACAAAATTGAAAGCAGGTGTGTGTTATAGGGAAAACGTCTGTGATGAGTATATTTAACAGCTATACAGAGAAATAGAGTGGACCAACAAATCAGAATGTCTCACAACGGGAATTTTAATTTTCCACATGTTGACTGGAATTTGTGGGTTGGTCACTCACACACTCGCAAAACTTTTGTAGATTTCTTGGATGACTGTTTTCTACAGCAGCATGTTAGAGAGGCAACAGAAGGAAGCAGTACTCTTGATCTGGATATCAACAGTGATTCTTCATGCATTAAGAATCTCCAGTTAAAACACTGCCTCACATGATCGCTGCCTGGGAGGCAGCGATCACAGTGTACTAATGTGAAATTTAATTAAGGACAGTGACCGCTGTCAAGGGTAAAGGGAAAGACTTTTGCTTTCATAAGGCTGATTGCAGTGGGACCAACTGATGATGTTATCAACAGCAAATTTTAAATGGGAAGTATTCAGAGACGTAATCAATGAAGCTACTAGGCTTTTCATACCGACGAAGAAATGCTGTTCAAAGCTTAGACCTAAATGGATGTCAGATGAGACACGTGTGTGGAAGAAAAGTTAATGGGATGCATATAAGCTGTTCTCGTGCCGTTCGTGACGGGCCGAACTGATATCATCACCTTTGCTGATAACATAAAACTGTTTACTCCCATCAGCCCCGGAGACACTGCTGAATACATCAATGCCTTAATCCTTCAGAAAATCCGGAACCTTGAGGCCTTCCTCTCCGGTTTCGGACTTATCCTGAGAAGTCAAAACAGTTGAATTTCTCTCTCAAACGGAACCCAACAATAGTGCAACCCATTTTAAGAGGATCCACGATTTCTGCCGTCCAACAACAGCTCTGGATGTTATTTTTGACCAAAAGTTCTCCTTTCTACCGCACATAGACCATCTGCAAATAAAAAATATATATATATTATTATTTTAGGGTTGCCCGTAATTAAATACATTAACCCGTATTTGAGTCTGTAAATTGCGTATGTTCTATGGTCGATTTGCCTGTTTTGCTGGACGAAAAAACCCCAGTTACTGGGGAGAAAAACCTTGCTATCTACGCCTGAGACCGACTAATTCAGCCACGGAGTGAAAAAAGCCCATTAAAGTTCCTCGCGTCATCGACGGGATTCCAACCCAGGCCTTTTCCACCCGGTGTGGGGAGGACGGTGACGATACCACTGTGCTACCCGCGCAAACCACCTGCAAATAAAGTCTCCGGTGGGTGATTAAACAACAACTTATGCACGTCCATAACCAGGCTGTTGCGTGCAGATATATTAAGACGTGTTTATCCGCCGAAGCCTGGACTTCAACTGCTACGACCCAACCTAGACGGATTTTCGCGGGGAAATTCTGGCTATTGAAGTGGGCCAAATGGAAATTTCGGCTTTCCCCTGCACGAAGGACCACCCAGATGGCGGAAGCTCTCAACATGACACGTCTTCCTGCCTTCATTCACGAGAGAAGACTGGTCTTTGCCGTCAAAGTGATGGTCGGCATTATTTCAGTACCAGATTTCTGGGCTAACTGCGGATGGAGGATCCCTGTCCCAAGCCTTAGGGCCAATCCTTCAGGCCATTCCAAACCGATTAAAGTTATCTGATCGGTTCCTACCAGTGCAAATGCTGCAGGACATATACTCCTTGGACGGCGACCTCTACAAGTTCGCAGTAGATAAGAAATATAGGCAGAACATACTCGGTCTACTTCCTTCCCAGGGCCACGTCACAGGACATTAGAACCTGCTCCCGAGGACCTATCCATCACTGCCATGGATCCATCACTCCAGTGTTCAAACCTTTCTGGAGTCATAATGCTGTTTTTATTTTTTTGTCATTTTTATCTTTGTTTATTATGTTGTGTAATTTCTTTTATGTAAACACCTGGCTTGTAGCCGTGAAGGGATTTATATACAGCAATGTACCTTCTGTATATAATAAAGAGTTCTTCTTATCAGGTGATACAGAAGGCTATGTTAGATATACGAGTATATTAGCCTGTAATCAATTCACAAAGGAGGTTAGGCACGCTAAGATAGATTATGAGAAGTGTTCGGCAAAGAATGCCAAGAAAAGCAACAAAGACTTCTATGCTTATATTAAGAGTAGACGGAAGGGGTTGAATCACATTGGGCTGCTTGACGTCTATGGGGTAACTGTTTGATGACCCTGCTCAGGTTGCGGACAAATTGAATAGCTATTTTGCATCTACATTCACACATGAGGAATTCTTTAGGGAAGTGTATTCCAGAAGTTTATCAAACTCTAATGAGGAGCTGAATGACTTTGTGATAACTTAAAGGAAAGTTGAGGAGAAGTTGTTGAAGGTGGACCTGAAAAAGGCATCTGGGGTGGATGTAATCTCCAAATTATATTTAGGAAGTCAGCAAAGGAAGTAAGCAAACCTTTAGCCATAATTATCAGAGCATCCACAGGAGGTCCCTATGGACTAGAAATGTGCGAATGTATCCTCTCATAAAGGGGGAGTGATTCCATTATTTTCTGTGGAAAATAATGGAATCACTAGTTAAAGAAGTAATGCAGGGGAACATTTCTGGAGGGGAACGGCAATTATACTGCAATCGCAGCATAGATTTGTTAAGGGGCGGTCTTGTCTAACCAATCTGATAAGTTACTGTTATGCAAGTTACTATTTTGACATCATATACTTGGATTTCAGGAAGGCTTTTGATGCTGTTGCACATAAAAGACTGCTGTACACACTGGAGCAATGTGGCATTAAGGGCAAGTTACTGGTATGGATAAAGGGTTGGTTAAAGGAAAAAAGACAGAGAGTGGTTATCAATGGGCGCTGCTCTTCATGAACTAATGTTATTAATAGAGTTTCCCAGGGTTCAGTGCTGGGACAATTGTTGTTTTCAGTATTTATCAATGATATTGATGAAGGTATATCAGGTTTAATGTCTAAGTTTGCAGATGATACAAAGGTCGGTAGGGCGGTTAACGACAGTCACCATGGTGAACTTCTGTAAAAAAGATCTAGGAAAATTGTATTGATGGGCTGAGAAATGGCAGTTGATTAACGTCGACAAATGCAAGGTACTGCATATGGGTAGCAGTAACCCCAGAGTAACTTATCAACTGTGTGGTAGTACACTCAGGGTAGTAGAGAATGGAAAAGACCTGGGGTAATAATTCTGTCAGGCATGAAATTATCTGAGCAGTGCAGACATGCTGCCAGGGCAGATCACTTGGTCTTGTCAATGATATACAAAAACTTTGCTAGCAGGGATAAGGAGGTGATTATTCGTCTGTATAAGGCCATGGTTAGGCTGCGTTTTGGGTATTGTATACAGGCCTCACTTTAGGAAAGATGTAGAACTGCTGGAACGGGTGCAGAGTGAGGGCAACGAGACTGGTGAAGGGAACAAAAGGGTGCCCTTACCTAGAAAGCTTTCAATCTGCAAATTTGCATCGTCTCGAGACTAGGCACGTGCGGGAAGATTTGATTGAGGTGATTAAAGCCTTGAATGGATTGAGTAAGCTGAATGTTAATGTCATTCTCTCACTTGCTGAGACTACACACATGAGAGATGCATAAATTCAATTTGAGGAAGGATGGTTGCAGGATAGATATGCGGAAGTTTTCCTTCTGCCAGCGGGTGGTTGATTGTTGGAACAGGTTTCCATCTGTTGTTGTGGACGTGGTTCGTTCAGAAATTGACTGGCAGTCGTGACTGCAAGTGATGAATGCACTCTGAAAAACATTTGCATTTTCATTATTGGAAACTACCTATGGACTATAATGCGCAAGGTAGTATTAAGCATTTAATCCTTTTTTTTAAGAAAAATACCAACGTATTATATTGAAAAAAATCCGATCATTTTTTAAAATATTTCCATTGATAAGGAAACATTACAAAAATAATTAAATATTCGAAATGCAGGACTTATAATAGAAACAGTGTGAAATTCAATATCAAGTTTAGAGGATATTACTCTGTTTAGAAAAATTAATAGAACAATTTCTTTGTATTTTTTATGCTTGGTTATTTAATGAAACTTGAAATTTATTACTCCATGAATGCTACATTATTTTGCATTTTTTATAGTTAAAGTCATGAGGATTCAAGATGGATAATAAGTTTCCTGGCCAGAGATCGGAGGTCATTCGACCATGCCCTGGTTACGTTCCTCACTTTTGGAGGTAGGTATATTTTAATCATATTTTATTATCAGAATGAATTACGAATCTAAATAACACGATAGAAAGAAAAGGATAAGACCCTTGTATGTAGATGATTCTCGATTATCCGTGCCTAAAGTATTAGAGTATAATAGGAACTAGCGAATGCACCAGAAATTCCCAATAATGAAAACATGTATTTATACTCGTTTAACAAGTTAGTACACATTTTATTTCAGGTGCGTTTGCTTTTTTCTTAATTAATTTAAGAAAAAAGCAAATGCAATACGTATTCTACAGATCTTTTGTGATTATCAGAATAAACAAATATTAATAATTTATTATTTATGTATTTAGTAAATTTGTAGCTATTCTAAATATGTCAGTGAGTGAACCGAGAATTTTTCTTTTCTGGGAATCCGTCATATTACTCATTTATTCTTCCAATCAGCGCACTGAAACAAAATGTATAGTGTGTGTACTATATTGAATATATTGCCAAACATACACAAGTTTATCATTCTGATTTCAAGGACACCAGCTGAAGGAAAACCAGATCAAAGCTATCCATGACAGGATAAATATAAAAATAAAGCCGTTACCGATCTTCCACCCTTGGACATTAAAACATTAAAAGATGCCTGGTATAGTAAGCTGAGTCAGACAAAAAAGGAACAGAAACAGCCGACGACAGTCTGTGATGAACTGTTGAGACTCAACCAAAGAAACTTTACTTTAAAGAAGCCTTCTTAAAATGTATATTTAATTCATGCACATTGTACTTAAATCGTCCATTCCATGTTCCCATCTTTAAAATGCCACAATGAATATTATTGTACAGTAAGATATTAGGGAAAAAAATTAGATATCGAACTGAATCCCAGGACTCATGTCCCTGCTTTAACCGTAGAATTTTGTAAATATCACCCCACCCTAACTTACTGCTGTCCAGGGAATAGAAAAATAAACAAATACTACAAACCTCTGCAGATGCTCCAGGGATTTGGGAAGGTTGAAGCATATTCACCATGCTCGTATCAGGAATAGTTGCATTCACCTAAAAGTAAAACGATCCATTAAATAGAATAGATGAGTCGAATGGAAGTCATCATAAAATGCCATATTGTCAGCCAATCTATTCGTGCCTGCAACACCCTAAATCAACGCCGCCTGATGCAATTACTAGTTGGTCCCAGTTGGAAACCAAGTGTTCAGGAAGGCCTTAGGAATTGATATTAATATAAGGATACGTAGGAAGATATCTATCACTGGATTTTACAGAACTACAGCACGAAAACCAAATATCACAACGCACAATGTACAGCCTCGACTTGCGTATTGCACAACCCATCATAATTAGTCTGTGGAACGCTGGAAAGCACTGTTATGGTGTAACGAATCACGGCACACGGTTTTCTCATTTAATGGCCGTATTTGGGCACTGCGGATGTTCGGAGAACATTATTTACCAGAGTGCGTTTGTCCTAACTGGAAAGTTTGGCTAAAGTATTATTATTATTTATATCATTTTATTTGAAAAGGAGTGTCCCTTTACAGCTATGCAGCCAGAGCACACTGGTTATATGATAATACATGAATTAACATGGGTACATGAATGAAAAATGACAAACTATATACAGTTTATGTACGGAGTAGTCAGGCAAGTTAATACAATATATGCCTTTGGTTTATATACATAAATACATCAATGCGTTCAACGTAGCTTCACAGACATAATCTCACCTAGAGCGTAACCAGGGCATACATATCTGCGAGAGTGGAAAAACCTGTAGGTTTTGTCGTTGCACAGCTTCTGGAAGTTTATGGATAACGTGTTGAATATTTCAATACAGTTAAATGGAAACATACAGTGGCGGACAAAAAAACTGAATCACCTTAAAAAAAGTAATATTTGTAATGAAACGTATAAGATACTGTTTGATTACAGTAATTTTTTTTGTCGCAAAGCAAAGGTATTACGTCAGATAACGCTTCTATTGCATCGGCCAGTAATTGCAAGGTATTGCATCAGCCGTTTCTATAAATACGGCGTTGGAAGGGTATACACGCTCATTAGTATCCTGTTTTGCGGAGGTGTAAGCATGGGTCCATATGTTCAGTTGACACCAAGAAAAAAAAAATCTAGCTGTTGCTGTCCCAGGAAGGACTTTCTACGCGATTTCTTCGTAATCATCATGCTAGTGCTCCTGATCTAAAACTGGACTTTGAGATGGCCTCTAGCGTTGAAACAAATACACGAACTATCCAAAGACGGCTTTTGGAATGTGGTCTGCATGCTTATCAGCCCAAGAAGAAGCCTTTGTTGACTCAAAAAATGAGGAAAAAAGCGGCTTGTTTAGGCTAAAATGCATGTTTGATGGACAAAAGAGCAATGGGACACTCATCTTTTCTGACGAATCGAAATTCAACCTGCATGTGTTGTGATGTGTCTTACAACACATGTCCACAACACAACACATCCATGGCTCGGATGGGAAGCGATATGTCAGAAGACGAAAATCGGAGGCATACCACCTTGACTGCATAACACCGACTGTAAAGTTCCCCGCCGGTCAAATGGTCTGGGGATGCATAACAAGCAAAGGGATGGGGCGAATTAAGTTTATTAACGGAACGGTGAATGCAGAAACCTACACTGCTATCTTGGAGTAGTGCTCGAAACCCGTTATTAGGGATCACCACTCAGACGTCCAAAACTGCATTTTTCAACAGGAGATAGAGAGAGTGTGGTAGAGAGAGAGGGTGGTAGAGAGAACACCCCCTTGGGGGAGCCCTCTGGAGCAGACAATTTTTTGATGGTGGTTCTGATTTCTTATCCGTAGGGTCCTGGACTGTAGGAGCTTCTTGAGAAGATCTTGTAAGCCTTTCGCTTACTATAACAGGGTCGATTTCTACGGAACTGGAGAAATCACTATATTCTAAGAATTTGGTTAGTGGTATCGTTGGCAGAAATTAAGACAAGATCAACTAACGACAGGTGTCCTGGTGAAGGCCAAAAATGTAGAGAAACATTCAGGTGGATATGAACAGTCTGGAAATCAGGGATTAATTGAAGGGAGGTAAAGTAAGTGAAAGCCCTGTATATAAGGGGGAAGCCCGAGGGAAAGGGGAGTTAGTCGTTCGCGAGGTGTGGTGTGGAAGGGCTGTGGTAAGGCGTTTGTCTCGGGAGAAGTACAGTAGTTGCGCGTAGTGAAGGTGGAATCTGTGTGATTTTCAGTGGTAGCGCAGTGGTGAGCGAGAAGAAAAAGGGTAATGAAGAGTTGCGGAGGCCGCGAAAATTCAGGAAGTCCAGATGAAGTGTTAGGATTGAAAAGCGTAAGAGCAGAGAAAGGGCCTGATTTAAGGAGGGAAAGCGCATCATCCGAATAATAGAAAATTCCAGAATCTTCGGACCCGAGCAGTTATTCCAAGGAGGGAAAAAAAAGGAGTCTAGACCTTTCTGAACCATGAGTAAAGAACCCTAAACGTATTTCATTACAGAAAATGAACTAACGGAGATATTACACTATAATTTAGAATAACCGTTTCCCGAGGCTGTTTGGTCTTCTTACTGAAGTAAAACCGGGACTGTATTACTTGTCTATGGCCAGGTTTAACACCTTTGACTAGAATTTGTAAATGTTTGAGATGTGACGGATGTTAATTAGCTACAGTTTTGAAAGTTATAGATTTGTGTGATGGAGAATTAAGGTAATATGAGATAAAGGTGAGTAACAATTGATTTGTTAAAGGAGATCTAGTCTGATGATTGTTTCATTTAATTATAAAAGTAGTATTATAAGGAAACTTTCATAAATGTTTATTAGAATAACCCATTGTTAAGAAATAAAGGGGGATTTTTATTTCCCAGATATTGACTGGAATTTGTGGGTTGGTCACTCACACACGAGCAAGGCTTTTGTGGATTAATTGGATTATTGTTTTCTACAGCAGCATGTTCTTGGGGCAACTAGAGGGTATGTTAGTGTCTAACGGTAACAACTAGAGGGAGTAATATCTGATTATCAGTAGTAATTCCTTAAGAATCTGCAGATAAAGGAACCACTAGGTGGCAGTGATCACAGTGCGCTGAAGTGGGATTTACTGTTTGTTGGTGTTTGTTATTTGATTTTTAGGAGCATTAGCAACTAAGGCCATATTGCTCCGGGGATATGCGGTGGTTATTCCCTGACCTTTCCACATCCTCCGTATTTAGTGATCACGGGCTCGAACCCTAGTCTAATCAAGAAGCATGTGCTATGCACTGCTGCTCCTGCCCACCTGGCTACGGAGGCGCCTTGGAATTTACTCAAAGACGCAACTACCATCAGGGGTAAAGAGAAAGGTTTTTTGCTTTCGTAAAGGTGACTACGGCTGTCTGAGACAGTACTGAATTTAAATTCTATACGGTGGGACCAACTGATGATGTTACCAACAGCAAATTCAAAATGGGAAGCATTCAAAGAATTAATCTTGGAAGCTACTAGGCTTTTCATACCAAGTAAGAAATATTGTTCAAGATTTAGGCCTAAATGGATATTAGATGAACTAATGAGACATGTGGCAGAGAAGAAAAATGCATAGGATACATATAAATTAACATGTGACATGGAAGCCTATGATAGATATAAGCTGGTCTGTAACCAAGTCAAAAAGGAGGTTAGGCAGGCAAAGACAGATTATGAGAAATCTTTGGCAAAGGATGCAAAGAAAAACAGCAAAGAGTTCTTTACTTATGTAAACTCTAGAAGGAAGGGGATGAATCAGATTGGTCCACTTGTTATCGATAGTTCAACTGTTGATGATCCTGCTGAGGTAGCTGATAAACTGAATGAATATTTTGCACCTACATTTACACATGAGGAGTTATTCAGGGAGGAGAATGCCAGAGGTGTATTCAATTCTGGCAGTAAGCTAGATAATCTTGTAATAACTGAGAGTAAAGTGGAGGAGAAATTGTTGAAGATAAACACAAGAAAGGCACCTGGGGGGGGTGGAATGTATTCGGTTATATTAAAAGAGGCGACAAAGGAAGTAAGCAAACCCTTAGCCATAATTATGGGAGCTTCCTTGGATTCAGGAGAGGTACCCATGGACTGGAGATGTGCAAATGTGAATCACAAAGGAGGATCAAAGGGAGACACAGATAATTACAGACCTGTTAGTTTAACTTTTTTCCATAGAAATTAATGGAGGCACTGGTTAAAGAAGCATTGCAGGATCATCTAGACAAGACTTCATTTATAGCTCGGACACAGCATGTAAGGGGAAGTCTTGCCTGACCAATTTGATTGGATGCTATGATGTAGTCACAAAGGAACTGGATGCAAAGAATAATTTTGATATCATATATTTGGATCTTGGAAAGGCGTTTGGTACTGTTGCACATGGAAGACTGCTGCACAAATTGAAGCAGCGTGGCATTAGAGGCAAATTGCTGCTATGGATAAAGATGGTTGAGTGGGAGAAGACAGCGAGTGGTAATTAATGGACACTGCTCTTCGTGGACTAATGTTATTAGTGGAGTCCCCAGGGTTTAGTGTTGTTTCCATTGTTGTTTTCTGTATTTATTAGTGATATTGATGATGGTATATCAGGCTTAATGTCCAAGTTTACAGACGATATGAAGATTGGCAGTGTTAATGACACTAATGACAGTACGCTGCTGCAAGAGGATTTGAGCAGATGGGCTGAGAGGTGGCAACTGAAGTTTAACATTGACAAATATAAAGTACTGCATATGGGAACCAGTAACCCCATAGTAACGTATCAACTGGGTGGTACTACACTGACAGTGGTAGAGAATGAAAAGGACCTGGGGGTAATTGTGCAGGCAGATATGAAGTTTTCTGAGCAGTGCAGACAGTCTGCAAGAGTAGCTCATGGTGTCTTGTCAATGATATACAGGAAGTTTTCTAGCAGGGATAAGGGAGTAATTATCCCCTTGTATAAGGGGATTGCCTTATATTATCCCCTTATACAAAGGGGATAATATAAGGCAATGGTCAGGCCACACCTTGAGTACTGTATACAGGTCTGGAGACCTCATTTTACGAAGAATGTAGAGCTGCTGGAACGAGTACAGAGAAGGGCAACAAGATTAGTGAATGGACAAAGGGTTGCTCTTACGAAGAAATGCTTAAGTTTTGCAATTTACTAGGCACCTGCGAGGTGATCTGATTGAGATGTATAAAGTCTTGAATGGTTTGAGCATGCTCAGTGTTGATGGGATTCTTCCTTTTGCTCAGAATAATCCCCTGAGAGGGCATAAATTCAAATTGAGGAAAGACGGTTGTAGGATAGATGTGCGGAAGTTTGCCTTTAGCCAGCGGGTGGTTGATTGCTGGAACAAACTATCATCTGTCGTTGTAGAAGTTGATAGCTTAAATAGATTCAAGGCAGAACTAGACAAACATTTGGAGCGAGTGGATGGGTGAAATGAGAAGGGTGTGTGTGTGTGTGTGTGTGTGTGTGTGTGTGTGTGTGTGTGTGTGTGTGTGTGTGTGTGTGTGTGTGTGTGTGTCTTTTGGCTTATGCTATATAAGCTTGCTTTCTTGCATCGTGTGTGTTTGCTAATGCTAAATTGTCACATTAAAATTTCCTTTAGTTAAGTTGTGTGTGATGTGTAATATGTTTCACTCTGCTCACGTTTTCTCTCAGAACCTAGGAATCTTTTAGTGGTCAGAGGACAGTAAAATATATAAACATGTACCATGACTTACTTTTTATATATATCAATTAAGGATTGAGACTTAATTTAGAATAAAGTAGGAGACAAACGACCTCCCTGAATATAGCAGGGTAGCACAATTGGTTTTAACCAATACAAACAAAAGATAACGCCTACAATCTAATAGGTGGCTAGAGAATTTTAAGTAATGGATAAAATGGCGCATAGTGAATGGGTGGACAGGTTGTGAAAAGCTGCCTTAATATCGAGGAACACAATATCAAGTTGCTTTTTGTACTTATAGATATGTTCTATTCTGAAAAATGTATCTATGAAGTTGGTGGTAATGGATCGTCCGGGTAGTATATTGTGGAGGTATGGAGGATTATGGCCAAACATATGCTGGATAAGAGCAGGGAGTACGACTTTTTCCATGATTTTGAGAAAAGTGCATCTTACAGCAACTGGTCTGTAATCGTTGGACGAGTTAGGTTAGACTTTTTTGGTATGGGAGTGACATAATATGTCACCGTCTTGGATTGCTTTCGTTGTTTAGGCATGGACCATTGGTCGTCTTTCCGGAACAATGATAACTATGTTCATTGACATTCTGGACAATTCCGCATTTCTTACGCTGCAGCAGTAATATAGGGAAGGAGCGTTTCTGTTTCAGCACAACAGTGCATGATATTATACTGCACAGTGTATAGCGACTTGATGTGAACACATGGACTTACGAAAGCTTGATTGGACTTCCCAGAGCTGCAACCTTAACCCCACTGAACACCTCTGGGATGAACTAGAATGATAGCTCCGCCTACAATCAGTAGGCGTAGCTGTCATTCCAATCAGTAGCTGAAATGACTGCTGTGCTGAAGGATGAATGGAATAATCTGTAATGTTTGCAATCAGTAGCTGAATTGACTGTTATGCTGATGGAGGAATGGACCAAAATACTGTCTTCCTGCAATCAAAAATTGTTTCTGGTCTACCGACAAGGATAAACTGTGTAGTTAAGGCCAAAGGTCAATGAAAGATTTTTGAAACAATTAGGTGTCCAGTTATTTTTGGCAACATAGTGTGTATAGATAACTCCTGATATACATATAGCAAGTTTTAGTAGGGGGAAAAATGTTTGATTTTCGGATTTGTATTTTCAAGTTTTAATGAAATTAAGGTAGCTCGGCAGCTCTTTTATGAAAGGACGAATTATAAAATTTAATGAATACCGTTTACGGGAAGTCGAGTTATTTCATCTGAGTTTGCAAATGCGAAAAATAGACGCTTTTCGCATTTGCAAACGCACCCCCCCCCCAAAAAAAAACAAGAAGAAAAAGTTCGTAAGTAATGCTGACTGTGCGAGTGTTTATGTAAACGCAAAACCACAACGTTTCTGGGTGTAAAGTGAGATAGACATGGTTATGGTTGAACTGCTTCACTAGCAGAGCGAAGGCAGAACACCTGTGTCTGGTCTCATATGGGCAAAACCTACCAATTATCCAACAGTCTTCTGTTTTTTTGCAATTACAAAACAAATTGCAGACGAAAAAAAAACTAAATAATTTTAGTAACGTCTATTACACTGCATAATTACAACTTTTTTAATTATTATATTAAGTACAAATGGGATTCTGGATTTAAAAAATTTACGAATTTTTTCTTGTTTTGTATTTATGTGTTTTGCGTTATTGAAACAACCGAATCACTCAGAACCTCATCCTCGCGTGATTTTTGAATTTTCCGGATTTCGGGTGATCATATTGTAGTTAATAATGATAATAACAAGGACAAATAAAAAAAATAAATAATAAATAAATAAATGATCTTTATTATGCACTAAAGTGCTATACATAACACCCAACTTACATAATATAATACCCATCGCGGTATTATAGGTGCCAGGGGCTGGTAAGTACTAAATTCTTACTGGTGCCAGTAAGTATTAAACAGTACCGTTGGGATTACTTTTTTCAAATCTCAAAATCGGGACACATTGTGGAAATTCCGATGCATTGCCCATATGCAGCGTGTTATCATGCATACGTCAAACATGAATGTGTTGCCAGTGCGTAAATGACAAATTATTCATTACGCACGGATAAAAATATCAATAATTTCGCTGTATTTTATAAATATTTTTTATTTTGGAAACATATTATATGAACCTGCTGAATTTGGTTATTTTATTTTATTATTATTTTTTTTTTGTAGCTTTTCCCTATCAGTCGTGTTGAGATGTTTCCTGAACTGCGTACAAGTAAAATCAGAATTTCTAATTTACGAATATGAATTGAACTTATTCTTTCTAGTAGTCTGGAAAAAAGATGCAGTTCGCTCTCTCTTTCCTAAGTCATATCAGCCGTGGAAACCTTAACTTATTCTTCTTTGCGTTTTTTAACCGAAAATGTCTTGTACTAGATGGATCTCTCTCTCTCTCTCTCTCCTTCTCTCTCTGTTGAAGGAGTAGTGGATAAACGGTGTAATTTCGGAAGAAAACCTTACTAATACAGCATTAACTATTAATTCGAAGAGCAGGGGAAATCTGTATCCCCCTCTTAAGTAGTATGAAGTATTTAGATCTTGATTTCTGCATTAAAAAGCCGGCTGGCGAGTATGCTAAGTACAGAGATATCGTAGAATATTAGGACTATTTTTAAGATCATTATCGTGACTATGTACATAAAAATAAATCATTTTTAATAACCATAGACTGTATCAGTGACCTTGCCGCATGTTACAGCTTGAGGAGTTAAAAAAAAAAAAAAAAAGGTCTAAAGGAAAATATAATTTAACAATGTTTTCTAATTTATTATCGTACTGAAACAAGTGGGTATACGCGTGTACCAAAGCGATTTTCTAGATTGAGGTCAATAATATGACGCTCATAAAAAGAAATTCTCATTATCTTTTTGTTGTGATGTAACGAATTATTATATTAGCTATCCTCTAAATAACTCGACCTCGTGAAGTTAAAGTGACCTATTATTAAGATGGAAATATTAATTCTCTCTTTTCGTGGTATCAATTCATCAGTCATTTAAACCTCTCATCATAAAAGTGACGTCATCCGGAACTTTGCGGTTACAAAGGGAATTAATTACCGACATTCCATAGTAGCAGTTTCTGTATGAATGAGCTACCCCAAGGTGTAATTTATTAATGCAATTATTAATCTTTGCTGTAAATGGAAGTTTGCACGCTTAGACACGTGCAACTGCGTTTAAGACATTTTTCTTGAAGATAATGGTATTCCGCTAAGTACAGTAGAACTTTTGTTTCTTTCTTCATTGGAACTTCAGAAAACAGTCTCCTTCAGTTTTATTCGAAACGAGTCTTTCTGGTACTGGTAATTGGTTATCAATAAATTTCGCGATACTTCAAAGAGCGCGTCGCAAATATTCTTTTTTATATAGAAAAAAAAAGTTATTTTTTCATGTAATCAAAAAAAAAAAAAAAAGAAAAGAAACTTGCATTCGCATTTCTTGATTAATTCCATTTCTCGTATATTACTTGGTTTTGAATAATTTATGAAGTTCTTACTCTTAATTAATTGTTGTTGTTTAAAATTAATTAGTAGTGGAAAATTTGTTCTGTTTTAGGCCACCCTGCTTACTCCTTAATTTTATTCTATTATAGGATACCTTCAAAAATTTAACAAGTAAGACACTAAACATGAATAATATGTTTAGTGTCTTACTTATTACGTTGCACGCTATAATGAACGACTGCTTTTAATTATATTTTGATTAAAAAAAATTATATTTCTTATGGCTTGGCTTTAGAAGGCTGGAAATATATGTAGAGTGCGGCTAGGATTTATGCAGTCTTATTTTTCTCGATTTAAAATAACGCGCTCTTATAGTAATAATAAATAAATTTTATTGTCTGCATAAAAGTTAAAATAACTCGCTGTATGCAGAATATCATGTTGACGAGGTGACCAACGGAGATGACCTAGAACTGGAAAAAGAGATTGCACGAGGATGAACAGGCATCCAAAAGTCAGCAAGAGTCGTCTGAACAGTCGTTCGTAGTCTAAACATCAAAGTTTTGGGCGAAATGTTAGCCGATGTCCGTGCTGTTTTGAACATAATGGAGAAAAATGGCTCAAATATGAATGGAAGTTCAGTTGCTCATCGCAAAATCAGGGATGCAGTTGCTGCTTATAAAGAAGTTCTCCTACAAAAATAACAACACTGGACATTTATTATTATTATTGTTGCTCTTATATTATTTCTTCCTGATTGGGGGATTCCACTCCTTGACGGGTACTGCTACCAAGTACACAGGGTGGTTCTAATGTCTAGTGTTACTGTCGGTTGAGGAAATCTCTGACTATCTTACAGGTTCAGGATTGCGACTTTCTGGAGTTCCTTGTAGGTGTTCTCCCAGACTCCAGAAAGTCGCCTATTGCTGCTAGGCTGCTATGTAGAGTCTTTGGTACCATACCGGTTGTCGAAACGATGATTGGGATGGTTGATACTTCTTGCATTCTCCTTGATCTCATGTCTCAGCTTCGTGTACTTCCTAATTTTTTCCCCATGGGTTTTCTGGACATTGCTAGTGTTCGGCACCGCTATGTCAGTCAGGTAGGTAGCCTTTTCCATCTTGTCCACAAGGGTTATGTCCGGTCTGTTGTGCGGGATGGTCTTATTCGTTATTATGGCGCGATCCCAGTACAGCTTGTGGGTTCGGGTCTCTAGTACTGCCTGCGGCTCGGATTTGTAGTATGGTACACTTTATTGGGTCAACTGGTATTTCCTCGCTATCCTGGCTACCTGGTCGTGTCTACTCAGTCTGGGTGATCACCTTGCACCCCGCTGTGATGTGTTGGATCGTTTATGAGGCCAGGGGGCATCGTCCACATGTGTCATCTGACATTCCGGGCTCCTTTGCAGTGTATTTTCAATAGTTTCTGGTGTTGATTACCTGGTCTTGGATGGCCAGCATGAATCCTTCAGTCTCGGGGAAGAGCGTCCCGCTTGTGAGCCATGCATTGGAAGCAGTGTTATCGATGTGATCTTGATGGAGATCATTGTAGTGTCTGCCATAGAGTGTCTTCTTTGCCCATCTTTCTATCTTCGTTTCTTGTACCGTTTGGGCGAGAGGGGTTTCCTCGCTTAGGTTGAGTGGGATATACCACTTATCTATCTTCCTTATGGCCTGGTGGAGTGGTGCTGTGTTGTTCTTGAAGTAATCCTTCAGGTTAACTATCGCTGTTTTCTGTTGTTCTGTCAGGTCTATCAGGCCCCCTTCCTCTCTCTTTCCGAGGTATTGTTATTCTCTCCACTGCTGACTTCGGGTGGTGTTGGCGACTCTTGGTCATCATTGTCCTTGTCTTTCGCATGATATCTTCTAGTTGGGTGTTAGTCCAATCTATGACCCCGAATGTGTATGTTATTACTGGAGCTGCATATGTGTTTATGGCTTTAACTGTGTTCCCTCCGTTCAATTTTGCTTTCAACAGGCTTCTGAGTCTATGATGATATTTTTCAGTCAGGCACTTCTTGATTTCCTTGTGTTCCAACTGCTCAGCCTGCATGATCCCTAGGTATTTGTAAGTCTCTCCTTCTGTCATAGCTTCGATCTCTTTACCAGTCAGCAGCTGGTAGTTTCGGCCATCTAATTTTCCCTGGTGCAGTGTGCGTCTTGCATTTTTCTAGACCAAATTCCATCCTGATCTCCTTGCTGAATTCTTCGGTGATCTGGAGTATTTGCTGGAGTTGCTCCTCGGTTGCTACATAGAGCTTGAACCTGAGGCTCAAGCTCTATGCTGCACCCACCTGATGTACATCAGGTGGGTGAGGGTGTACAGGTTCTTTCTTCGTGCTTTGAGGTTATATCCATACTTGCTGCCGTTGAGCATGGTGGATAGCGGGTTCAGTGCTAGACAGAACCATAGTGGGCTCAGAGCATCTCTCTGAAAGATTCCTCTTCTAATGGGGATTGGCCTGGTTGTGATGTTCTCGACCTTAATGGTGGTACTCCATTTCGCCATTGTTGCTCCTAGCAAGTTTGTCACTATTGGATTGACCTTGTAGATCTTCAGGGTCTCTATTAGCGAGCTATGAGGTATGGAGTCGAAGGCCTTGCGGTAATCGATGTAGGCCGTGTATCGGTTGCGGTGCTTCTTGAAGGCTTGCTCCATAACTGCGGCATATATTGTTAATTGCTCCTCCGCTTGCATCCTTTCTGCTGTTCGGCCATTATGTTCTGACTCTCTAAGTGGTCTGATATCTTCTTAGTTATGCAGCTGGTCAGGATCTTGTACATCGTGGGGAGGCTGTGATTGGTCTGTATTTCACCGGGTTTCTTGTATCTTCATCTTAGGATTCAGATATGTGACTCCTTAAGTGAGAAACTTCTGGATTGTCTCCAGGTGCCTTTGAACTGCTCTGCTAGGTGCTTGTGTGAGCAGATGAGTTTCTTGCACCAGTAGTTGTGGATGTTATCAATTCCCGGGGTTCGCCAGTTGTGGGTGTTCCTGATCGACTGTGCTGTTATGTCTTACTTCACTGCTACAGATATTTTCCCAGAACTCTTCGATCGTCTTCTTCCTGGGTGGTCCATTTCCTGCCTTCTCATCTTCACCAGTTTCCTGTAGAAGGCTCGTTGGTCCTCATCGAAGATTCGGTTGTTTATTTTCCTCTCGGAGCTCTCTTTGTATCGGTGTAGTCTCTTGCTGAGTGCGAGGAGGTTCTACTTTAGTGTGTCCAAGTATTCTCCTATTCTCTGATTTCTGGTCTCATGTTTGCTGTGGGCACTGTCTCTCTTGAGGATGCTCTTCACCTTGCCAATCAATTTCTTACTTGTATTACCCTGTTGGTACTGGGTCAACTGATCTATCTTAACTCTTAATTCTTCTACTGATGCCTTCTTTCCCAAGCTGGTGGTTCCTTCTGGTTTCGGTTCTTCTGCTGCTGGTCTCTCGCTTCTTTTCCATTAATCCTAATGGCTGATATGGCAGCACAGTATACGGCTGTGTGGATAGCTTCCAGCGTTGCACCATTGTTGTCAAGGTAATGTGGCATTATTTGCCGATTGAGGTGGTCTGTTACTCTCCACAGGATTTTATTTGGCCTCTGCTTAGGTATCACGTGGGGTACCTTCCTTCGAATTCTGTTAGGGCCTTCTTCCACTCGGCTTCTATTCTGGATAGCATGACTTCATCTCTTTCCACTTCAGCTACTCTGGATTGTATTTCTTCTTGCTGTTCCTCTTCTAGTTCCATATTGACCATATTCTTTGTGCTTTGTAGCAGATTGCTGACATCCTGCTTGATTTTTTCCAAGATGGCAGGAGCTATTAGGTTCTTCGTGACGATGGCCCTTCTATGGTCTGCTAATGGCTGTTCGGTGACCTGAATATCCGGGTATGATCGCGACTACATACCAAGTATGTAGTCGCGATCTGTATATTGTCATATCGGTCTCTAGCCTGGTTATTTCATAGTATGCTCGCATGATGTATGTATTCATGTCAATGCTCCACTTCATGCGTTGGCATGTTCTTCCTTTCTGGGTGGTCACTAGCGCAGTTGCGAAGAATCACTTCCAGTTGGTGAAGCTGGATGGTCTTGCCCTTCTCTTGTGGTAGCCTTACAGGGTACAGCGCCACTTGCTCCACTGTCTTGTTCGGGAGACTGTCTCCAACTTTTCGAACCGACCCCTTTGCCTGAGGCCTGAACGCGAGTGACTTTATCATGCACCACACTCAATGCAGTATGAATAATATTTATCTGCGACATTATCCATCTATGGAGGTAGACTACTTTAGCTTCGGCTTATGTCCAGTGGTTTATTTGTTTATTTAGCTAGTTCTCTCGAGTGATACTAGATGGCGCCACCATCTGCATCAGCCGTCACTCCGACCTTGGGGAAGGTAAGTCCAATGGGGTAACTTTCGCGATGGTTTTTTTTTTTTTTTTAATCATTTAATATTATTATTATAATCGGTTTTCCAGCTTAATAGAGCTTCCACCAATGCGGGATTCGAGCCCGGGTCCATAAGGCTGGTAGTCCAGTGTCTTAACCACTGGGCCGTCATGCCTATTATTATTATTATTTATTTATTTATTAATACTGCCACTAGTTTGTTAAAATCCGTGGCATTCCTTGAGCCGGAACAGCGATCTGCTCTCTGCGTGCTGATAATACCCAAAAAGAAACAGAGAAGTGTTCATGTTCTGATGTACATTTTTGATAAGTCTACTAGTTGTATTGTCATTGCATCGCAAGGAGATGCTTTGAAATCACTAGTCAGTATCACACAGAAGAAGGAATAAACAGTCCAGCTTGAACTACTGCGTCAGGAGTAGATCTTGTAGATCATGTGCAGCTACATGAAGAAAAGATTGAGCGAACCAGTCCACATCACTATGATTATTGCAGCACAGAAGACGCTGGATTCCTTCTACGTAATGCCGAAAGTGTCATTTCCTGATGCTCCTAATTCGACTGGCAAGCCTACACGCCTCAGCCAAGTTCCCGTGGGATCGCCAGGTGTTTCCTCCTCAGGTTCCTCCAAACAGGAACTCTTAAATTTTTCCAGCCGATGTTCGATGTAGATTCATTTGTGAAGCGAAGTTCTAGATTTCAAGTCCAGTGTTTTATATCTTAATTTTTTAATTTATTTATTACGTTGACATGTTTATTTCTTACTTGACAATTTCTTCTTTTTTTTTTTATTACAGTTTATCTGTATGTTTTACTATACTATACATGTAACTTTCAGTTAATTTTTTTTCATGAAAATAATTTTCTCATACAGCACGTGTAAATTTCGTTTAATTTTATCTTATTTCTGTTAATTATAAAAAATTCTATTAATTTTAATTTATCTGCATAATATAAGCCGAAAATTTGCTACGTTTTGGCTATTCTTGCGTTCTCAGAATGCATCCTCCCAATTGTTAATGTATTTCTATGGGATAATGGATCTTAATTTGCACGAATCTTTGTTTACGTGCGCGTTCCAAGAACGCAATCCATGTGTAAATCGCAACCGCCCTCTATATGAAAGGAATTGAATTAAAATGGATTAGGCCATAAGGAATGGTTTAAAAGATTGCAGAGCAGTAGAATATTTTTGGATGAACGAATGCCTATTTCAGGGATTAAGACCAAGAATTAGCAGTAGATTTAGAATAGTAGTTGATGAACCACAATTATCACCACAATTTGGTATGTCCATTAATTAAATGACGGAAAATTAGGAAAGTAGTATATTGATCATTTGCTGAATTTCATTCTGGTCGCTTTAAGAATAATTGGAATTTTTGTTTAATGGACTTACTTGAAACTACCGATTAAATATTAAAAGGAAATATAAGTAGCAATAATTTTAGAATTTATTATTTCCCTAATGAAGTATACAGTAGATCGGATCGCAGGAATAATTGAGAATGAAATATCGTACTAATAACTTTCTTAATTATTCATACGATGTGATCTTAGCTTATATTTGTTGAATGGATCCCTTGTATTGCATCGAAGATAGAATTAGCTGAGATCCTGAAACCTACCCTGTTGTTGAAATTTTGAAGTTATAGAGCTTGGGGAACTTGTATAAATACGGTATTTGCGTGCAATGGTTGTACTTCTTTTTCATATTTAACTGGAATTTCTTAATAAGTTATGCACTTCAAGTAATAATAGATATAATTACTTCTATATTATTTAAAAATTCGACTTTGTGGGCAGATAAATTCAAGAAATTGCGTCGGATCTCCAGGAGAAATGAACTTCATCTTAAATATTATTCATGTTTTGTATCATTTGCACCAAAATCTTTTTGTGTGTTAAGGAGATTACATTTGATTATTTTTCAGAATTTGGTTTTAAGTTATTTATGTCATCATATTCAATAAAATAATATTCAATATGCATGAAATAGATTGAAAACATAAATCTGAGTCTCGTATTTGGTTGGAATTTCAAAATATCAATCGAATGTATCTATTCTAACTAATCGGTCAGTATTAAGGATCCCTTAAAAACATCGACTCGATATTTAGAACGGTTTGCGTTTTGTAAGTAAAAGCGTAATGTAATTAGCATATATAATGTGTAACACCTAAGTTTTATTTTTTTCATTTTCAGTTTTTAAATTTGAGCCACCTGATTACTAGGTGGCTTAAATTATTTCATGAACAGTATAAATAGACGAAATGTTTAAAATTCATAATAACGTCATATTCTGCCTAGCAGAAGGCTATTTATCAAGAAAATCTTTTTATCAATATGGGCGTTGGCCGTTATTAATCGCTACGCTTATTAGGCCTTCATCTGTATCTGATCGGAAGATAAAGGCATCCAATTGCCACTTTATAGTGATGAAATCTAGAATTTGTTGTGTGGGTTTTCTTGTCAAGGTTTTCAGGATCTGTTACCGTCCGCAACTGGTCTAAATATGAAGGAGAACTTAAACTATGCTCTTACTTCCTCATTTTACTCTGTTTATTTTAGATTATCTCATGTTTCTGGTAATTTCGAAGTTATTATACAATTTAAAGATTATATATATATATACAGAGTATTTAGAGAATATTTGTAGAGCATATGTATCGTCTCCTGAATTAAGATTAAATTACAATTTAGGGATTTAAAACCCAATTGCAGTTTATTCATATAGTTCCAGGGCTGTCTTTGGACTGCTTGAGAGCGCTCTTCCGCTCCCAATACACACAACGGGAGGGTCCTGTTTTGGGCGAAACAGAATAAAGCTGTTCCCCCGAAAAGGAAGAAACGGCTTTAGCCTGTTTGCACCATTTCTTGCATATTTGAAAATTATTAATTAGAATTTTTACATGGACTTCCATCAGTCCGTCCCGGTCTCGGGAAATTGCCATGTATAGTTAGTTCATTTTGGTTAGGTTGTTGTAGGATTTAGGCGCATCAGCAGGTTGGCCATACTGCGCCGTATGTAATCTGTATGTAAATTGCGTGTGTTCTGTGGTCAAAAAAAGCTGAGTTTCAGGGAGGAAAAACCATGCTACCCTCGGCTGAGCCCGACTTACCCAGCCATATTGTTAAAAATGGCCCATAAAAATTCGTGGCGTTATTGATGGGATTCGAACGCAGGTTGTTTTCACCTGGAGAGTAGAACAGTGATTATACGAGCTGAACTACCGAGGAGGCCATCGTTCGTATAAAATTGTATCTCTCTTTATAGGATCCCCTTTATATTTTACGGATCCAGGTGGCCGAGTGGTTAAGGCACCAGAACCTGCCAAGCCAGAGTTCAAATACCTTGCCAGAGACTAAACAATGACAAAAAAAAAAAAAAAAAAAAAAAATTTACGGAGATTTTCAGAGATCTGGTTTTCATATTATTTCATTGGATCGATGACTATAAATATCTTTCAAAAGGTTATTGTAACATTCTCGTTAATGTTCTTCCAACACTGATTATATTACATGGTGCAGAATCTTCCATTTATCAACATAAGAGTACTCCTTGTTAGAAACTTTGTTGCATCTTGGTTTCCTTTTGCTGGAATAATGTAACTTTGATGAACTGGCTCATTCAGAGCCTCAATCTAAGTCTATTATGATAGACTTAGAACCATTGTGGGACAAAGGAAAAGGCGTGTGAAGGTTAGTCAAGACCAACGTCACGTATAAAAACTGTTCTACTGAATGAATGAAGGAAGGAATATTTTCTTTGACACGTGCCGTGCCATGAATTGGTGGAAAGTATTCCACAGTGACTGGGAATTACTAGGCCAAAGAAGATCTTACGCCATACTTGATCACATATCACATTTGTAAACATTGTTTACATTTCTTTTTTTTATTGTTCCAGTACTTTTGATAACGAAATATACAAGCATACATGGACAATTTATCGAACTTATTGCTAAATGACCAGTATCATTTAGCGGTACTTTCGCGCGCTCGCGCGCGCGCGCGCGCGCGCGCGTGTGTGTGTGTGTGTGTGTGTGTGTGGGCGCGCGCGCGCGCTGAAGGGCCTATTTCTATGCCAACCAAGCTGAAGGGAAAAAAAAAAATCTGAATAACTCACAGAGAAGACCCTATCCCTCCTCCTGGGAACAATTAACTACTGCGCCGATTGAAACAGTGTACACTGGGTGGTTGTAATATTATGGTGTGGTCACGTTTTGGTGAGTGACTGAAACCCCCGATACTGATGGACTATTGGGGCGCTAGAGGATGGAATGCACCTGGTCTGTAAACGTCGTTACGAACCAGTTATATTCCATGATGTTAATTTACTACCCACTCTTCATAGTAATAGTGATTTCCAGCATGAAACTTCATAATTCTATTGAGCCAATCATGCAGGAACCAAGAAGCATGACAGTGACCTCTTCCTACTTCGCCTGTCCAAACAATCTTTGGGTCTCTACCCAAGAAAACGTTTTCGGAATGAGAGCGAGAGAGCCAGCAGGAGTGTAAACTGTGTTCTTGTCTAGTGGCACCAGAGGTTTCCCCATCCTCGCGTTGTTTTCTTTGTAGGTGTAAGACTACTCTGTCAAGGCCAGAGGTTTAAAAGTGTACTGTATTGTACCGTTGTCTTCTGGTCATTTAGCCGTTGGACCCAGTGTTTCCACACTTTCCCCCGGGAAGTCAGACCAGGTACCGAGTAGATTTACTCTGGCAGACCCTGCCACCTAGTTTCCTGAGATTTCATTGGCAAGGGCCTTAAAAGAAGAAAAAAAAAAAGGAGGTGACTCTAGAGGGTAGGGTTAGGCTGAGATGGTGATAAGATTGTGTTAGTTCAATTTTGAGTGTGGGATACGATTACTTGGGCTTGGTTGATCGCTGTCCGTGAAAGTTGAAAGAGGCGGGAGGAGACTGAAGGCTGGGGGGATAGACAGAAAAAAATGGGGTTAATAGGTAGACAACCCCAAAGAGTCAGTGCGGCAGGCCCATGCCCCACCAGAGGGAAAAAGTGGAGTATGAGACCGCTCTCATCCATTATCCAGGATTTGAAGGATGTTGTACAATGTTAATACATTGCTGATTCCATGCCAAGAGGAAGGAAGCGCCGCTGTTCTAGAAACGAATAGAGACATTTATTCCATTGATACTACCGAGTGACTGACCTAGAAGCAGCTGGTTTATTGATTAGATATCAAGGAATCACATCACGCAAAATAAAATATAGTCGGTTTCGCTGTAATTTAGAGCTGATTTCAATAGGTCTAGCAAAGATTATTCTCCCGTTAAATCCCATCCATCACGTCGGAATGTGCTATTCGATTTTAAATTACCTTTTATTTTCAGATTTGTTTTCCTGATATATATTTTCTATTAATATAATGTTCTGACACCTTGTTTGCAGCGTGTTGTTGAGGTTCTTGATAGAACTTCAGTAAGAAAAACTTGCAGTTCTTAAGGATTTTTGTTCGTATCATATGCGAATAAAATATATAAGGTTGAGAAGATGGAGAAAAGGAATTTTTGGGATTTTTTTTTTAATATATATAAAATTTTTAGATAAACATACTGGTTGTCACTCTTCTGTTTTTATGATAAGTTTGAAGGATTGTCTAATCTTTCTAGAAAAAAAATATCTAGAATGTTAAAATTGAACCTTTTAATGTGTAATTATTGCTGATAAGAACAGGTTTACCAAAACAGATGTTTTCAGCATTTTACCCTGATTCGAGGTCAACAGTCGGCAGGTCAATGTACTAGGTTACAGGGTGCTACGCAAGCTTAAAAAAGAAACAGAAGCAAAATGTTGTACTCTATAATTACTAGTCTTAATAGTTGCGATCTATCTTTTCAGCAATAAATGTACTGGTTTAACTTTTTTTTCTTTTTTTTTTTGTTTTTTTTTTATTCCTTTGAGCTGTCATAGTAGGGGTTCGTTATGATGATTTATCAGTTGATAACGTGGAAATGGATAGTTCTTTATTAGGTAAATAGCAAGTGGAAGACTTATTCATTTAAAGAAGGTGTCTCTGTCTATTGCTAGTAAATCTATAAGTTGTAACGGCATATTCTAAGAACTGTTGAACTAAAATATGTACCATTAAGAAACTGGAACAAGGTAACAAGGACTTGTTTATTGCTGCAACTAATATTGTTGTTAGTATGTTTTAAACACGAAGTTGCTTTTTATGTTGCTAGTAATATTAACACCTTTATTATCCTTTTTTTTTTTTTTTTTGCTCGTGACCTCTTTGCAAACCAATTGCAGGAAACATTGCCCAGAACTTAATAATTAACCAACGAGATCTGTTCCGTTGGGTTTATCCGGTGCAGCGAGGTCTCAATTTTATTTCGTTTTATTCGATACGAATAATGTGAGCCATAAATTATTTATCTATGGATGGATAAATTTCGTGTATTAAGAACAATTTTAAACATAGTTAATAATAGTTACAATTATAATCGTAACCTCATTTGCAGCATATACATAAAACAGACGTCCAGTTACAGATAGGGGAAATTTTATTAGGTAAGGTGAATTAATCTTTCTTTTTGGATCGGATGTTAGAACTTGCTCGTCCATGAACGAACAATAAGTTTCCATTAGATTTTAAAAGGAGGTGAGGGGAAAATGCACTAAAGTTTACGCGTAGACAATTTCAACACTTTGTGCTCTTAGTTTCCCTGAGGACAGGATTCTTCTATAGCTATCCTAAATCTTTACTTAATTTCGCTTTTATTTAGCATAATTCTAGGCATTTACTTATGTCCCCATACCAAAAAATCTTAGACAGTTTTAGATAATATATATATATACACACACATATAATTGTTACTCATAAAATGTGTGATGAAATGTTAAGAAAGTTATAGGTATCAAGATGTCTGGAAAGTTAGGTACAAGCGGATGTAACAGAAACTTATGAGAAAGCTCGTAATAGAAAGAGGCATTAGCTTTTTATTATGAACATTATTTTGGATAAGGGAATAACATCAGATACCTGAAATTGGCAGATACTATAGATTCTTGGAAAAAATTGATTGCGCCGTGACAGATGTCACATTCGCCCAGCAGTGGTTTCGAGTTATATGGGAGAGGCTTTGGTCCATCCACCGCACATTTCAGACTCCTCCCCCCATCCCCCGACAGTCAGGTCTTTAGGTCATTGCAACATCTGTCAGGGAAGAATACAGCAATTAATCGGATGATTAATTGAAGTAGTACAGGTGACTTCAATTGATTGGCCCCGTTTTTTTCTTTTCCCCCTTCATTGGATATTCATACACTTTTCCATCGGTGTAAGAACGTCCGGGTTGTAGTGCTGATTCAGTAGAAATTATCAATAGGTGTGCTGTTATCCCTCTCGACACCACAACCGCGTGCACCTACTTTGCGGACATTTCTGTAATAATACCCCGTACTTAAACTCAAGATTGCTATTGTGCATGGAACCATGATTGCCTGGTGGTAGCTTGGACACTTCTGCCTTATCTATATTATGGGAATAATGTGGAAAAGGACCCTACCTGTACCATTGAGACATTGTCCCATATGACATGCCTCTATTACTACTACTATGACGTTGCTGGACCACATGCAGATAGACCTGTGAACCAACAGCTGTATATATATATATAAAAAAAAAAAAAAAAAAAAACGATAAACCACGTTAACCGCTGCATTATGATCAAAGTAATCAGTGCGCCAAGGAATAATCAACCAACAGTTGGATCAATATCATCAGGTTCTACCCAGCTAGAACCTGATGATAATCAACATTAACATCTCGGAGTTGTTTGTGATTATTAGAATGAAATACTCAACTTCTGCGAATGAATTAGCCACTGCTTTGAGGTACAGGAGGTGTTACATTTTGGTTAACCGGAGAAATCCTAAGAGTGCGTCCCCACAAAATTATTGCCATAATTAATGCCGTGGTGGCCACTACAGATATTAAATTTTGCTGTTCTCAAACCTGATTTTTAGAACTCATTAGAAAAATTTCTGGCTATTCTGTTGTCAGATTATGTTTAAATGTTCTTAAATGAATATTGTGTACAAAAGAAAAATCTTTTCAATTTGTTGTGTACTTAAATCAGTCATCACCTATTAAATGTTTACTTGTCGATCATATTAAAATAATCATCATTACAGGGAATAGTAATGTAGCTGTAGTTTCAGCTGTTGTATGCTGACAGGTAATGCTGTGTCTGTAATATCAGAAAATTAAATGTTAACTTCGCACCTATATTTGGTTGCAAGGTATTCCATAGACAGCTGAAAGCCCTGACGACATTTTTCAACTGTTGCCTACCTAACACGATGCAGTCGTCTTCGTACCGGAAACACTTTCGATTCTAATTTAGAGCATGATTTTTATCTCCATGATAATCTTTGTCACTTCACACTTGTCACTCTGGAAAGGTAAACTTAACTCGTGTGCATTATGTACAGGAAATAACCTTATTAGAGAACATTAACGTTACAGTTAATGACCTGAAAATCAATGCGGTAAATAATTAAAAACTACGTCGTGTGCTAATTACGGAAATTTTCTAATGAGCGCGGAACTTGCCCCTACTTTTGTGTCAGCTAATTTCCCTAAGCGAATTACTCGAAGGTTTGATTTTTCTCGTGTTGCAGTAGATACATTTCTTTGCAGAGTAAAAGGTTCAAGCAGATGAGGGGGAAACGGTAGACGACAGCTTCTTCCTGACATATGATCGAAGAAACTGCATTTTTTCTTCTTTAGCACTAAAGTTTTTGGAGCACGGCTAAGTTATTTTTAACTCTTAGAACTAGTCTTCTCGAATATCGTTAGGTGTCTCCATGAAAAAAAAAAAAATGTCTAATTCTCTGTGGCTATATTAAAATTAGTATTCGTAGTAGCAAATCATTAAAACGAAAAATTAATTTTATGGTGTATTAGATAACATCATATATATTAGCGACCTGATGTAATTCACTGCGCTTATGGCACTGAACTACTGAACGTGATGATTCATAAAATGCATGTCTATATGTCATGTTACATTGTGATGAATCACTTCTCTGTACAGCTCATTAACCATTTATCACTTTAAAAAATCTGCTTTGTAAAGCAAATGTGTTTCTGATTTTTTAAAAGAAAAAGCTAAAGTTATTAACTATTTAGATGTTAGCTGTAGGGACTGTAGAGTTGTTATTATTCAATGCATAGTGATGATCATACGGCTTGCATGATAAAGTTGTTATTAGTTGAGAGCGTTTTATGTGTAATGTGACACTTGTTAAAAGAAGCATATTTAAAATTTATAGAAGGCAGTTAGCCTTTAGTCTAGTTTTTTCATTGCCAGAATTGTATGTATATATATTAATATTTAAACAGTATTGAGTACACTGCTAGCTACGGATTGGAAAGTGGTGTTTTTTTTTTTTTTTTTTTTTTTTGTCTTAAAATTGAGTGATCGATTTTTACAACAAAAGTAATGTCACATTTTGCCTGAGTTTCGGTTAATCTCCAAGCGGAACGATCCAGGTGTTAAACCAAATTAATGGGGATGGGACTATGCTTAGAACTTTTGACTGGTTTAAAAGATTACAGGCTGCATAGAAAAGATTATAAGACCGATGAAGATGTTTAAAGAGTGATAGACTTCGTGAATTCTAAGAGATGGATTAGTTTATATATAAGTTAATTTAGCCAACAAAACTCATTTATTTTAATGACAGAACATTAAGGAAGTTTCTGCCAAGGGGATTCCACGAATTTTGATGCGAGAACAAAGAAAGCAAGCACTGAAATTTATTCAGATCTTTCCTGACACATTTTCGGTAGTGTTTTGTGCAAAATTACAACTTGATGAAGCATGGCTGTTTCATCATGAAATCATCAAATAGACAAATTCCTAGTAAGGTTGGTTGATCTGGTGGCGATTTTTTTTTTTTTTTTTTTTGTGCATTGACTGCTTTGTAGGCCTTAGGGCACAAATTCACGATTATTATCTATCTGTGGCGGATTTGAATTTTGATGGACACAAAAATTCGGAATAACTCACGGAGGTGATCATTTCCTCCTGAGCGAAGAATTCCTCTACTTTGAGAGAATTCGAGCCACACACGTGGCAGATCTACTTTATTGTAAAAGTGTTAGTTGTGAGGAGGCACCGGGGGGTTTTCGCCAACTCCGCATAGTAGCTCTGTGATGTATACAGAACACTGTGAAGGCCAGAAAGTGTATGTGTGAGTGTAGGTTAGTGCAGTGCAATGTAGTGTTAGGTTGTGTTGTTCCTCTGGCCATTTAGCCGTAACCACCTCGGGGAGGTAGGCCAGGTAGTAAAGGGTTTAAGACTGGCTGGACCGCACACAGAATCGCCCGAGCTTCCCATGTCAGGCCCCAAAAAAATATAAAAATAAAAATTGTTGAATGAGATTGTAGGGAGATAGATAGAGGGCGAAAATAGAGAGGGGAAAAGGGGCGACCGTAGTGAAGGCAGCTGCCCGAAGTAAGTGACAAGGGATCAGGTGAAGTGGTAGAAGGGGGAAGGGAGTACTCAAAGCAAAAGTCATAAGCAAACAAGACTATCCTATGAGATAGCCAGATGGCGTCTTGTGCTGATTCTGCACTAACAATCGCACATCATCCAAGAGTGAGCAAGAGTACATAGTATACGGATCCTACATCACAGAGCGATATCATTTTTCATTTCCGAGATAAATAAAGCCATAAGCTGGCATCCATATTTGCATTGTTTGTATATATGTCATTTCTCAGTAGTGTCCTTTGATGGAGAAAGGCATCCTGGGCAAAGTGAGAGAGGGCGTTGTAGTGCTCCACAAGCATGGACGTATGTTCCGTTTTGATGAGATTGGGTCTTGAGGTCCTCATAATTGGGCGCAGGAGTACAGAACGTGCTCCCAATCTTCCAGTCGACCACAGGAGCAGCAGAGATCATCATTAATACCCAATTGAGTGAATTTGAAGTAGAGAGACACGCATGCATGTAATCGAACATGAAAATATTGTTAATTTGTTTCTTTATAGCAATCACAATTTTGTACTGCATAGGACGAACGCGGACCTTTTCTGTGGGCTTAGAGGTACTTATGATAGTCGTTATGTGTTTAAATGAAAATTCACCTTCCGCACACCGTTTGGTGTTCAATTAGATACATTATAAAATACATTATTCACGGTTCGGCACACATTCATTAATATTTACCACCTGCCAACTGATGAGAAGCCAGTCCCCTCTGAAACGGCTGTCCTGGCGCTGTGTTAGATTTTTAAATGTGTAGCGGATTCACCTTTTCTGATGGTGTTATACGATTCTGGATGTACTGTAATGATGTAAAAGCACCTTTAAAGAGTTAAAACAGTTGTGGGTTAAAATATTGAGATTTATAGTAGGTTTCTGGACGTAACCTAAGTTTGAAAAAAAAAAGCAGTTTTAATTCTTGTCAAGTAAGTTAACTTGTTTTGTTTATTGTAGCTGTTGAACATATAGAACCAACATCTAATGCGATTCTTGTTGATATGTTCAGGTCTCAGCCAACTCTGCAGCAAAACAGTCACGAGTACATTGAGTACATTGCTCTAGAAACACTAAACCGGATTTCTTCACAGTTTTATCGCCGTTTCCTTGAGCAAGTTTGATATAGTATGTTAAGCCACACAATAAAGAACACAGAAGTCTACAACTAGTCTGCTCTGCTAAGTAGAGTATCACGTTTCTGTAGTTAATTTGACAATTATTGCGGACTTGACCCTTTCAGTTAGTGGCAACAGAATTTTACTTTCTTAAAACAAGAGAGCGAATGAATTATCTTATTCACGCCAGCAGTTTTAGTAAAAACGGTCTCTTCTACAAATCATTTATAGTGGTTCTGTACATTAAACATATTTATTATTATAAGTTTGAATTAATCCAGATCATCGTCATGATAACAGTTATGCTGATTTACAGATTACATGTTTATGTACTGTATATTCAGGTTATAGGTTAAAGACTACCTGAAGATATGGATTTTTTTACAGACTAATAAAATAATTTCTGTTACTTTCACCATATTGACGTTTATAGTTTATATATTTACAAATGTGTTTATAGTTTATATGTGTATATATATGTGTTACGTGACCATGTGTGTGTATATAGTTTGTATATTTACAATAGTGATTATTATTTGTTGTTTTTTATTTATTTATTTTTTTTTTCCTAATAAAAAAAATCACTTGTATAAACAGCGTATTGTAAGATTCCTCTGGCTCTCTGTGTAAGAAATCACTATTGTATTCAATTTATGTTAATAAAGAATCTTATTATTAAATAGAAGTTAAGATTACAGGCTATAAAGTTCTATGGAATGTATAAGGCATACTCTCTTACATGGATATTTCTTCTGATGAAGTACTGTGTGCTTTATTTTGTCTCTGATACTGGACAAAGCAAGATACTGTTAAACCACATGCAAATGTTAAGTACGTTTATTGGAATAATTACAAGAGAACGAGGTAAATGCCACAATCCAGGCACTTAGCAATAACTGCGATTCGTCACTCAGCTCAATGGCATCATTCGTGTAACTCAATATTGTTGACAACTATGGCAGCAGTGCCTTCGCAGAAGAAGAAATTCTTGATGGAATGATTTGTTATCCGTCAACCACAGTTCATTGAATCTCTGCCGCAACGAGTTTTCTTGCAATAAAGTATGCTGTGTGTTGTACGTAAAGGTTACATCCTCATTATGTGTAGCAGCTCGAAGGACTGGCACCCTGAGATAGCGACAACCATCGCACTTTCTCTCACTGGCTTTCGCGCAAAGCTGCGTATGATTATTGTTTCATAAACTGTGTACTGGGAATAGACGAAGTTCAGTTCACGATAATAGGATTGCTAATTTGTATAATCTTGGTTCCCCCCCCCAGAAGTTCGGGTTTTAGTCCATCAAGTAAGCAAACTGACGACAGAGTATACGCACAGACACAGTAGTTCTGATGCCTCAGCTGCCTTAGCGATTAGCACACACATTAGCAACTCCCTTACTAGATGTGCCCCTGGGTATGTGGCAGTCATGTGGTTACATGATGGAGTACTTTCTCATTATTGCCGACGTTAGTACATAGCTGAATGTACGTTGTTCCCAACAGTGGATAGCCGAGGAGGAACCGGGCCACCATGATCTCCATGTATCATCATCGATTTTTATATATGGGACTGCATAAAGAAGAACGTTTAGTTTGATGATATTGCAACACGATACCAGTTTAATAGGTTGGCCCAAAATTGCTTCCTTTGAAATTCGTAACAGCACCAATCTGTTGTTGCAAGTCTCTGCATGTTTTGTGACGTTGTCGACAATTCCTTGAAGCTCCAAGGTAAAGTCAAGTTTGAAAATAATGCTGAATTTTAATGAAAAATTTCATATCCAAAAATGTTTAAGCGTTTTGTGATATGAAAGCTGCTTTCTCCATTAGGTTGCTGCAGGAAGCTGTAGAATATTCCCCTTTTCAAAAAAAAAAAATAAAAAAATAAATAAAAAAATTACTATTTTTGTGACTAAAATCACTTTTTATTATTAAATTACTTTTAGAGTAAAGAAATTAACGAATTGTTTTTATAAATTCTTCTTCATTAATTTATTTACGTAATTACTTTTTTACTTCTTATTAAATTTCTTATTAGAATTTGCAAAAAAATATTTACCATAGAAATTCGAATATAATTCGAGAAACTTTGGACTTCAGAAAGTGATGTATGAAAAATGTCTTTGTTTTAATCGAAAGTGCAGTTGATATTGGTAATTACGTAAAATCAGTTTTATTACATCTCTCATAAAAAAAAAAAAAAATGCAAATATACAAAATTGGGCAGCGTTAGCTATACCCTCAAAGCACATTTTTAATAACAAGTTATACTGTACATGGGTAAATACAGTTTCGGACCTCCCGAGGTCCAAAACAGGGGGGGGGGGGGGTCAACTTATAGTCGAAGTCGACTTTTGCTAAATGTCTGCAGAGTGGTTCTCAACCTTTTTGGCCTCGTGGCACACTTCAAACATAATGTAAATTTTGTGGCATACGATATCAAATATTATATGGTGGTTATAATTAAAATAAATTATTATATATTCAAAGAAGAAAGAAAAAACTATATATTTTAATAAAACCCAAGCCAAAACTTTTTTTAGTTGCCAAATATACAAATTGGAAGGTTTCGCTGAAATTTTTTAAAGCCGCACCTGAGCTTGTTGCTTTTGAGCAATTTCCTGTATATTAGGGCGCATTTCAGATAAACATACACTGAAAGGACAGAATTCATGGATACCTGGTTTCTGGGCAACGCGACGCAGTCACTCCTCTCGCTAGTGGACGAACCCACCGCTCGGCAGGTATAAAGGTACACTGCATCGCTGCATTCATGTAGACGGTAATTCGATGTCAGTATGGATAAACGTCGTGAACTAACCGACTTTGACAGAGGGATGATAGTGGATGCCCGACGCATGGGTCACTTTATCGCGGAAGTGGTACAGAAATTGCACTATACCGTTCGACAGTATCAAGAATTTATCGGGAATACGCCATTTCCGGAATAACATCTCATCATAGACAGCGCTGTGGGTGGAGAAGATGGTGGATGAACGTGGCCGTCGACGTCTGTCTCGCATTGTTTCAGCTAACTGGAGAGCGATAGTGGCACAAATCACCGCCGACTTCAACAAGAAAGGTGCCAGATATGTCTCCACCAATACCATTAGGCGATCATTAGCCGCAACAGGCTATAGGAGCCGCCGACCCAACAGCGGCCCATAGCTAGACCACGACACAGGACTCTACGCCTCAACTGGGCGAAAGAACATCAGCACTGGACCTTGGATGACTGGAGACGGGTCTCCTGGTCCTATGAGCCCTGTTTCCAGTTATTTCGAGCGGACGGGAGGGTGCGTACCTGGCGGAAACCGCACGAAGCTATGCATCCGTCATGTCAACAAGGAACTGTTCTCGCAGGTGGACGGTCGATAGTGGTCTGGGGCGTGTTCAACTGGCACACGTTGGGACCTCTGGTACGCCTAGACGCATCTCTAAACGATCCAAGTTACGTGTCAATCCTTGCAGACCGTCCGCATTCCTTCATGGTCATTGTGCACCCACAGGGCAATGGACTCTTCCAGTAGGACAATGCGCCTCCCCACAGTCCTCCGTGGTGACTAGAACATGGTTCAAAGCGCATTCCGCTGATTTTACCACCGTGGAATGGCCTCCCCGTTCACCGGACATGAATCCTGTGGAGCATCTTTGGGATGCTGTGGAAACCCTTTTATTGGATTTAATGTTTGTTAATGTCGAGAATCAAAACTCACAACAATAAGTAGTGGAGAAATGCAATAAAATTCTCAAGGCACGATTTGAAATTTCATCATACAATCAAAGAATACAATCTTTGATTGTATCATAGATTTAAATTTATGATACAAGATTTCAATCAAAGATGATACTCATCTTTGATTGAAATCTAGGGGGGCCTTCAGTATGATTAATTTTAAGACTTAGATCACGTGAATTGATGCTAAATGTTCTTATTCAATCACTGTGAACCCTAAGCCGGGTGAAACGGACGTAAAAGGGTTTCTTACTCAGTCAAAACTCTATCGATGGAAAGTATTTTTCAATGTTTTATTCCCACTGCTTCTAAGTGATCAGGTGAGAGAAATATCCAATAAAACGGCATCCATTTTATTGGTTTCAGGTATTAAGGGAAATACATCAAGATGTCCCCTTCTTGCTCTGTCCAGCCAAATCAACCGTTTTTTTCTTTTTTAAATGCCAGTAGCTTATTTTATTTTATTATTTATTATTTTTTGTTAGTTGTTGGCGCATCGGCTTCTGTGGCCATAATGCACCTCCCAAGGTTTTTGCACTACTCTGATCCAAGCCCGAGGCGGGATTCGAACCCGCGACCTTTGGGTTGCTAGGCAGGCACTTTACCCACCCGGCTAGCCCGATCGGCGCTAGTAGCTTATCTGCAGAAGGATGTTATCATTGTCTTCTGGCATACTGGTATTCAAGCTGTTCAAATATATGAATATTTCCGCTAGATAAGTTAGCCTCGCACTCCATAACTCATTATATAGGTATTCTTAAATTTTTTTCTCTTCTGATTGAAAGAAAACTTCCATTTCGTCTTTTAGTTCATAGATGCGAAACAATATTTTTCCTCTTGACAGCTATTTTACTTCTGTATGCAAAATTAAACATTCATGCTTAGCTGATTAAAGAGTAATAAAGAATGGCTTGATTTAATTGACCA